>NC_053024.1:627940183-628051876 GCF_003073215.2 Triticum urartu | reverse complement strand
ATCCTAGAACCCTAGGTGATTCAACGAAATATTCATCCAGGCACCGCAGAGTTCAGAATCACCATATCCAATCTAGACACCATCTCGGATGGGGTTCACCACCTCCATTGGTGCCTCTCCGATTATGCGTGAGTAGTTCTTTGTTGACCTTCGGGTCCGTAGTTAGTAGCTAGATGGCTTCATCTCTCTCTCTCTCTCTTGATTCTCAATACAATGGTCTCTTGGAGATCCATATGATGTAACTCTTTTGCGGTGTGTTTGTTGGGATCGATGAACTTTGAGTTTATGATCAGATCTATCATTTTATATCCATGAAAGTTATTTGAGTTTCTTTGTTATATTATATGCATGATTGCTTATAGCCTCGTATTTCTTCTCCGATATTTGGGTTTTGTTTGGCCAACTTGATCTATTTATCTTGCAATGGGAAGAGGTGCTTTGTAGTGGGTTCGATCTTACGGTGCTTGATCCCAGTGACAGAAAGGGAAACGACACGTATGTATCATTGCTACTAAGGATAAAACGATGGGGTCTATCTCTACAGATATAGATCCTGTCAACATCATGTCATCATTCTTATTGCATTACTCTGTTTCTCCATAAACTTAATACACTAGATGCATGCTGGATAGCGGTCGATGTGTGGAGTAATAGTAGTAGATGTAGGCAGGAGTCGGTCTACTAATCTTGGATGTGATGCCTATATAATGATCATTGCCTGGATATCATCATAATTATTTGAGGTTCTATCAATTGCCCAACAGTAATTTGTTCACCCACCGTTTGCTATTTTTCTCGAGAGAAGCCACTAATGAAACCTACGGCCCCCGGGTCTTCTTCCTCATATATTTGCCTTTGCGATATATTTTTATTTGCTTTAATTTTCAGATCTACTAAACCAAAAACACAAAAATACCTTGCTGCAATTTATTCTTATTTATTTATTTGGCGTTCGATCTATCAATCTACTAAAAATTTATCTAACGTCCGTTTGCCTATCTTGTGGCATCGTACCATGAAAGGGATTGACAACCCCTTTAACACATCGGGGTGCGAGGATTTGTTATATGTGTGAAGGTGCTGTTTACGTTGTGTTGGTCGGTTCTCCTACTGGTTCGATAACCTTGGTTTCATATCTAATGGAAATACCTACCGCCGCTGTGCTGCATCATCCCTTCCTCTTTGGGGAAATATGGACATAGCTTCAAGCGACATCAGGGATTAGGTCCTACCGACGTAGGGCGCCGAGCTATCGTGAGAATGAAAGGGGAGACTGTGCCATAGCGAGGAACGGAAGCGCATCATTTATTAAGGGCTTTGCAACCAACATTTCACCGCACGCGATTCTGCTTGGGCAAGGGCGCTTTCCTTTCATCCTTCTGGAAGCCACTTGCGCATCAATGGGGACCCCTTGAGCATCGCGCCTCAGGGGCTCTTTTCGGACCTTGAGTCGCTCACCTCCGGGCCTTGACTACGGCATCACGATCTGGCATACCAGCGACGACTTAAGCCTACCTGGGGATTGGGTCCCGCCGACATAGAGCACTAAGCTACTGGGAGAATGAAAGGAGGGACCGTGCCACAACGGGAAACGAACAACATGGCCTCGATTATGAGCAATTACGTCTAAAACACAAACACCGCTGTCTTTACATGCCCCCGAGGGGTGCGCCATGATCTCATGCAAGAACAAAGCAAAAGAAAGACTCCTAAGGAGGCCAAGGCCTCGGCGACATCATCGGTGATGCCGGGTTGATGCGGTAGGCGAGGTGCGGGGCGCGGTGGCTCGTTCCTCTCGTCGTCGCTCGTGTCGTGCTCGGAGGAGGCGCTGCTGCTGCTCGGAGGAGTCGTCGACGAGGCCAAGGGCAAGTTCACAGTCGGTGGCCCTGCAATTGCGATCGCCTCCCCCGGGGCAGCACTCCAGGCGTCGACCATCCTCATCAAAGACCTTGAGGAAGAGCGTCGATGCCCCACCATACTCGAAGTAGAAGCCATGGCCTCCTTCCGGGCAATAGACGCGGGCGATCGCGCCCCACCCTCGAGTCATGAAGATGTCGGAGTTGACGACTTCGACCTTCGCCTCTGAATCCTGGTTGCAGCACCCATCGTGCTGAAGCCATAGTTCGAAGAGCCCCCGCGATGGTATCTTCCTCGCGAAGGGCCTCAGGAGCTGAATCCAAGTTTGCGGCGGCATTGCCGCCCACACCATGATCTCGCGGGTCATGCCCTCATCATGGGATCGCGAGTGGGGCATCGCCATGGCCGCCGCCTGTCTTCCTCTGCAGCATCGCTCCTCGCCGCGCCAATTGATATCCCCATGTGTAGGGCCCTGCGCACGGGTGTATAAGGGGACCAGGAAGCCAGGTGGAGCCTGTTCGTGCCAAGGCCGCGTCATCGTGGACTCCGCGATGGCGCCCCGAGGCTGATCGAGCTGATTCTTTAGTGTGAGCAGCTCGGGCTCTACCTCGGGGGCCTTCCCTTTCTCCACGGCGGAGAACTTCCTCAATGGCGACGTGGGTGCTCCGGCGAGGCAGGGGAGCGAGAAGAAGGAGAAGCAAGGGGGCTTCGCCCCCTTCCTCATTTATAGCCAAAGGGGGGCCAATCGCCGGCCTCCCATGATTTCGAGTAATGATGGTCTTCTCTGCATGCAGCATGTAGTTCTCAAGTCAGGCGCTTGCCGAGGCAGCATGGGGAAGTGGAGACGCCCACGTCCAATCAAGCGCAATGCGTCGACCCAGTCCACAGGCGATTGGGGCTCGTGGCGCTTTGCACTTGCCCTCTGGCTTCGCCTCGAAGCCAAGTGCGAGCGCGCCTTGGGCCGGGGGCTACTGTCGGTGTTCTAGGAACCAGGGTACCTAGAGTTGCCTGCCTGCAGCCCGTGACGTGGCTCCATCGATGGCCTGGTATGGCCCATCTTCAGCATCGACAGGACAAGACCCTCGCAAGGGGCCAAGCCTCGCGAGGTGGACGACACCAAGACCTCCGGAAGGAGCTGCCTCCCTTGGCAGCCTCCTGAGGAGCGGAGATTCCTATGCAAGCCCTCAGATCGCGAGGCGGAGGTGACGCAAGCCATGATGACCAAGGCCAGGCGTGTGTCAGCGCGCGCAGAGGAGCAGGTTTCCTCTTTGGTGCTAAGGAGGCAAGTGCATGCATAGAGTCCCGAGGAATCCACCAAAGGTTGCCATTTCCGTGCAATGAGACCAAGACCAGTGGGATGACAGGACACATGTCATCATCGAGCCCACCACGACGTCACAACCAGAAGCTTTGGAGGCAAAGACCACCTTTCATCAGGATAATATGTACTACTTGTCCCCTTTCAAAATTGGCCACTATGGGATCCCCTCCCGCCTAAGTTTTGGGGGAAGAGGACCAAGGCCACTATAAGTATTTGTTAGCCACCACCATAGAGGGGGCGACTCATTTTCACCTCCGAGCCTCGCAAGGTTGTTCATCCCCTATACTAGTTCATCCTCAGCCCCTCGTGAGGCAAATCCACCACAAAGCAGGAGTAGGGTTTTATACAGCAGGGTGGCCCGAACCTGGGTAAACTGTCATGTCCATTTCCTTCCTGTTCATTGAGCTAGGTCATGAGTGCAGCGGATCAGTTGGCTAGAGAGGTTGAGTTCTTCGCACACGCCCCAGAGTTCGAACCTTCCTTGGGTCTACGGAGCCCTGAATCCAACAAGCATGGTCTAGGCCCACACGCGAATGATACTTGGCAGAATGTTCAAATGAGGCATTTGGGAGGATGGACTCAACCGTAGGGCGGCATGATCGATGGAGAAGAGGGTTGGAGAGCAATGAGAAATAAGCAATTCCACATGATTATACTCGAACGGCTCAAATAAACAATAAGTTTTCTTGTTTTCCCTTCTGTCTTGGTCACGGAGTAAGATACTCCCTCCATTTTTATTTACTCTGCATATTAGGTTTGATGAAGTCGAACTTCATAAAATTTGACCAAATTTATAGTAAAAATATGAACATTTACAATAGCAGATCTATATGATGGTAAAGTATATTCAATAATGAATCTAATGGTATTGATTTGTTATTGTATATGTTATTATTTATGTGTATAAACTTTGTCGAAGTTTACAAAGTTTGTCTTTGAGCAAAGCTAAAATGCGGAGTAAATAAAAACAAAGGGAGTACGCAGGGACTAGTATAGTTACTACTGCCGGAACATGGTAAGTTGGACCCCTAAATGTGGGCATGGACCGGGCACACCTCAATTATTCCTTCGAATAGTTGGACACCTACATTAGCACACCATCCGGCTACTTAATCTAGTGTTACGCTTCACTAGTTGAAAAGGAAAAGGGTGGTACCGTACCCAAAACCACCACACTTGGGGATAGGGTAACAACTTGGTACTGTACCACATTTGAACCAGGGCACATAAACCACCTGTTCTATGCCTAATGTGCAACGCGGAGCACCTGCGCTCGAATTTGGAAAACAAGGAAACCGACATGTGGGGCACACCTGTCGGGACGATCTGGCGCAGACTAGTCCAATGGAGGAGCTAGCCCACGACCTCCTGGCCACCGGCAACCGTTCATGTGGGTTGTGGGGGCCCGCAACGTGGCGCAGCTCCCGCACCACCTCTGGACACGATGACTGCGGCAAGCGACATGCTCATTATCACTGGACATGGTCGGCTTCAGGGTGCCGAGGGTGGCGTTAGCATTGTGGCACAACCATCAGATCAACACCCGGCCCGTCGAGGATGCATGGGGCGCCAAAGTGCATGCGCGCCGCGACGCGTCCGCGAAGTGTTCTAGCGCGGCCGACTGCATCCCCAGGACCTGAGACCATGCCGGGTTGTCTTGCTTTTTCAATGACATGTGGGGATCGCATGTGAGAAAAGGGCATCTCCAACGTTGCCACGACCGTAGCTGACTACCCTCGCACACCAAAAACCCTCGTCTTTCGAGCCGTCGCGCTATGCATTCCCATCCGACGCCATCTGCCCGCATTCATGTTGTCCATCCGTATGCCGTCATTAAGAGGCTCGGTGCCCGAGGAACCAACTCCAGTGACTTAATGATGTACCCGGACGCTTAGCCTCACCGGAATGCGCTACTTAAAGCGGCAACACCCAGCTAAACTCCACACCATAGCGCATCATCCTGCTACCTAGCACCACATCCGCCATGACCGTGAGCGCGAACGCTCTGCGAGAGAGCTTGTCTTCAGGGTTGAAGCTTGAGGTCGCCGCCCTCGCTCAAGTCGCATCCCTTGCTCAACTCGTCACTCACAACGCAAATAGCGGTGTAGCCGGACACAGACGCGACCGCACAAGCAGTGGCCACGCTTGCGACCGACGACAGGAGCACCTCAGCCACGCGTCCTACTTGGCGCCGTCCAACGTTCGGTGGTGCATGTGGCAGGTGAAGCGATGGACCGTCCACGTCCATCATCATCAACCTCACGTCCACCGGTACCACCGAGGCCGGGGACTCCTCCGAGGATGAGTAGGGCATGGGAGACGGCATGGCATGGTGTCCCAACTGGCCGGTCTTTCTCCCGTGTTCTACTCTTCCTCGTCGGAGAACGCACCTTCAATTCATGGGTCTTGAACCCCGCCCCCATACATGGAGATCGCAAATGGAGGATGTCGGTCGCCGCCGTAGAATAGGTTTAGGGTTGGGTTTCTTTTATTTTTCTGTCCTATAAAAGTTTGAAATGTAATGAAAATCTGTCGTGTTTGCATGAATCTCATCTGGTGTATATGAACTTTCACAATAATAGTAGGATATATTGTAGGAGTATGAAAATATATGGAATGATGATTCGTCTTTGTGTGTATAAACTTAGAAGGTTTGACCCAAGACAAAGCTAACATGCGAAATAAATAAACACATAGGGTCTACATACACAATTTATCTTAGGCACTCCAATAGTACATCCACTACACATTCACACATTTCACATCTTTCTACATCTACTAGAACCTATGAAAGGGTTAATGTAAATTGCCTCTCTCTCTCTCCCGCCTAATTTTCATGGTGGTGGCCCCCTCCCCCAATCTCCAATCAACAGCCCACACTTTTCACATTATGTTAATTACATAACTGGGATTATGTAGGTGTAGCATTACTCGTCATAAAAAATCAACTAAGCCAACCTCCCAGCATATCACGCGGGAAAAGACTCGGCAACGCCGTTTTAGTTAGGATTACCGGATTACTAGTAGTAGTATCGATGGATCGTGCGAAGCACCAAGTTTTTTTTTTGACGGGCGAAGCACCAAGTTTAAAAGGATAAAGGCGGTACACTCATAACACACCTGTCGCGGTCGCATTGCACCCCTCACACGGTCGGTCCTGCACACGGCTCATGCAAACAGAACACTCTTCGGCTTGCCTCTTCACAGGCACATGGGACTGCACTTCGAGAAACTGACCATGCGCCAAACTCCCTGCCCACCGCGCGAAAATTCCCCCCAAATCCCAAATTCAACCGCCCTTCGGCCAATTAGCCAATAATATTCCCTAAACCCACCTCCCCCGGCCCCCTCTACTCTATTCGCTCCACCAAAGCCGCCCTCCCCGCCACGCCGATACATTGGCGGCACGGTTCGTCGAGGGGACGCACGGTGATTCTCTCGCTCCCATAGTACGCTCCCGTAGACTGCCGTCCTCTAGCCGCGCCGCCACTACTGGCGACGTTCTTATGGAGACGCACGGCGGTCAGCTTCTCCCACGTGTATATTCTAGACTAAGGCCTAGTGCATGTCAGAGTAGCGCTGAATGTTAGCTGATAGACGTTGTTAATCTCACAGTTTGCCAAAGTAGTTTACAGTCAATATGCTCTGCTTAAGATGCTTCCTTGTCCCGTTCTGCACTCAATCTGCTTAGCTGAGATGGCATGCCACGCCCGATTAGTTGCTAAAATATCCTGCCATATATTTATTGTGACGTAGATTGCCATGGTCTAGTAGCCAATCTGTTAAGTGAAATAGCTCTACACCGTTTTATACTCGATCTTTGTTGCTGAGATGGCCTTCGATGGCTGTGTGGGCCTCATTGACTACTGAAACAGCCTTCCATAGTTTAGCACTCAAATTTGTTTGCTGAATTAGCTTTACATATATTTTGTTACTTAGATCTGCTTGTCCAAATATCTTGCCATAGCTTTAGACATCGACCTGGGTATTTTTTATGGACTTCAAAAAAAAGTATATATTGTTCCTGTAATATCTAGTAGAAGAACTATTTTGTATGTCTAACAGATGGACAGGACTTGGATAACTTTGGCTTGAAGATTCTCTGCTGCATATGTCGAGGGGGTTGAAAACTTCATGAACTTTATCAAAGTTGAGTACGGTGGTCCGAAATCAGATGTGCTCTACCCGTGTAATAGGTGTATGAATTCAGTTACAAGACTTGTAAGTGCATCTAGTGCCCCTTAGTGATTTTGGTGTATTGAAGACTTATAGGTTAAGGGACTAATGTGTTCATGAGTGTACACAGGTCTATAAGTCTATGAGGAGTTTGATATTTACAGAGAAAGTCGACCCCAAAAAATGAAGTTCTTCGACTGAAGACCTTGTATTTCTGAAGACTTTCTGAAGACTTTGAAAGTTAAGAAATTGGTGCAATCCTGAAGACTTGGTATTCATTCGAGGAACACGAAGCATGAAGACTTTTGTTTTCATAGTTTCATTTTCTCTTTCTTGAGTCATAGGAAACACCGTACTGTTAAAGGGGGTCGAGGAAATACTAAGGAAAAATTTCTATGTGATGCTCAACTCAAATCCTACACCTACCAATCCCTTCGAGTGAAGCCATTGGAAATCTCATACAGTTCAGTCGAATTTCTTCAGTGACAGAAACGAAGTTCTTCTAGTCTCTGAGGAATTTGTTCTGACTGAGGAGTTAGGAATTCTCCAGTGCGGATTGCCTACACAGTGAGGATCATGATAGCCCTGAGGATTTTGATACTCAAATATCCGCCCGTTGTTGTGCTATGTGCCAGCTGTCCCAAAATATCTACCCACCTAACGGTCATATCATTGAAGGGCATTTATGTCTTATCATGTCGGGCTGCTCCCTAGGCTATAAATAGCCGCCCCCTACAACCACTAGCTGGTTGGCTGATCCAAGAGAAACTGACACTTGTCATTTGAGAGCATCCCATCCTCCGAGGACTTTGAGTGAAAATCATCAAGTGAGGAAAACCCAAACCCAAACACCTACAAACCCCAAGTGATTGAGCATCACTGAAGAGATTGATTCTGCGTGGATCCGACGCTTGTTACCTTTGAAGGCTGTGCATCTTCCAGATGGTTAGGCGTCATGGTCTAGAGCATCCAAGAGGAAATTGTGGATCACCAAGTGACCAAGTCTGTGAAGGTTTGGAAGTCACCTGAAGACTTACCACGAGTGATTGGGCGAGGTCTGTGTGATCTTAGCTCAAGGGGAATACGGTGAGGACTGAGTGTTCTGGACTGCGTGTTCAGAACTGGGTGTCCGGGACTATGTGTCCTCAGGTTTAAATACCTAGCCGCCCTAACCGGACGTACAACTGTCACAACAGTTGGAACTGGTCTACCAAATCATTGTCTTCACCAAGCTACCTGGTTCCATTTCCTCAACACTTTCATTTCCTCATTTCTGCGTTGTGAGCTTGTTCATATCTGTTCGAAGACATTAACTGAAGACTTTCTCTACTTCCTCAGTTCAATTTCTTCAATCTGTTTGTCTTCATCCTGTGTTATCCTGTGTTTACGCTTTCCATACTCTGTGCTTGTTTTTCATTTCATCATAAAGACCATGTTCATGTTCTATTATGTTTACTTCTGAGTACTTATTCCGCTGCATGTAGTTCTTCACTCAGGAATTTCCTCACCCTGAAATTCCTCACTGAAGAATTCATAAAAATCGCCTATTCACCCCCCTCTAGTCGATATAACGCACTTTCAATTGGTATCAGAGCAAGGTACTCCCTTGTTCTGTGTGATTTTGGTTTAACCGCCTGGAGTTTTAGTTATGTCAACCGCGGGTATGATCAAGGTTTCTGCTGGGTGTCCTACCTTCGATGGGACGGACTACCCCTACTGGAAGAATAAGATGTGCATGCATCTTGAGGCAATTGACAACAATCTCTCGTACGTTGTGGAGAATGGTTTTCCCTCTATCACTCCAACCATCAACGCTGCTGATGTGAAGAGATTCAAGCAACTCGACTCTCAAGCGAAGAATATCATATGTGGCCATCTGAGAAAAGGGCAGTATGGGAGAGTGAGTGCTTTGGAGACAGCTAAGCTTATCTGGGACAGGCTGTCCAAGGTCAATGAGGGAGTCTCAACACAGCGTGACTCTCGAGTTGACGTTCTTCGGAATCTCTTCAACCACTTCAAAAGACTCAACAATGAAAATGTTCAGCAAACCTTCGATCACCTCACTGACATCTCAAATGAGCTTCAAGCACTTGGTGCTGCTGATATCTCCAACCATGAGGTGGTGAAGAAATTGCTGAGATCGCTTGATTCCTCATTTGATACCTTGGCATTGATGATACAAGAATGTGGAGACTACAATTCACTTGATCCCGTTGATATACTCGAGAGACTAAACACTCATGAGCTCCAGCTTGCTGAGAAGAGAGATGTCTATGGACCAAGTTATGGTAGATCACGGGCTCTAAAGGCCAAGGCAGTATCCGAATCTGATGGTGAAGATTCTGACAGCACCCTTAGTGACCCTGAAGAACTGAGCCAGGAGCTAGCAATGCTTGTGAGGAAGTTCCAAAAGTTTTCAAGACGTGGTCATTTTGGTAAATCCTCAAGAGGTGGTGACTTGAGATCAGATTCCTCATCCCACGATTACAAGAAGAGACTCTGCCATAAATGCAAAAAACCTGGACACTACATTCAAGATTGTCCTTAGTGGGAAAAGGAATCGAAGAAGAAGAAGTACAAGGATTACAGTCCTGATGATTCAAAGAAGAAGAAGAAATCTTCAAAGTCCTCATCATCAAGACCCTCAAGGTCCTCATCTCACAAGAAGAGCAGCTCCAAGAAGGCTCAAGCATTCATTGGTAAGAAAATGGATTCTGAGGCTGAATCTGAGGAAAATGAGGAAGAGGAGGAATCTGAGGAGTCAGACTCTGGTGTGGTGAGCCTAGCCCTTGCTACCGCATTCGTCAGAAAGTCCATCTTCAACTCTGAAGAAAAGGACCTCCCCAACTCTACTGATGACGGCGATGAGGACTATGCTCCCACCTATTGCTTCATGGCAAAAGGCTCAAAGGTACTCAAATATCCTTCATCTGAATCTAGTGAGGATGAATCTGATGAAAACCTCAACCCAGCTATTCTAAATTTGCTGTGAAACTGCAAAAGGC
Source organism: Triticum urartu (assembly GCF_003073215.2). Lineage (NCBI taxonomy): Eukaryota > Viridiplantae > Streptophyta > Magnoliopsida > Poales > Poaceae > Triticum > Triticum urartu. Next base: position 628,041,517 of record NC_053024.1, on the reverse strand, counting down.
TCTTGAAAAGGTCCAAAATATGCTAGATAAAAGCGATGTTATGTTGGGCGAAGAAATGGATCGCACTAAAATCTTTACTGAAAATCTTCAGAGACTTCAGTCCAAGTTTGACAATCTTCAAGCTCATCATAACACTCTCTTATCTGATCATGAGAAGCTTTCTTATGAATTTCTTCAAAGAAAGCAAGATCTTGAGAAGCTAAGAGTGAGTTATGAAGATCTTTAGAAGGAGTGTGATTCATTACTTGCTCAACAGATCAGCGCTACTCAATATGAATTTGTTCCTCCATGTTTGAAGTGCATTGAACGCGAAACTGCTAATTCTTCACCTGAATGCTCAAATACTTCCATTGCTGCAAATTCTTCAACTGCCTCTGCTATCACTAATTCCTCATCTGAGGACATTGCTAGTATCACTGATGATGCAGTATTGAAAGAATTGTATATGATAGGCATCTACAAAAGCCTCAAAGGACATCAGGCTCTTTGTGACGTGCTTAAAAAGCAGATCCTCAACAGGAACCCTAGGAAAGAGGGTATTGCTTTTGAGAGGAAAATCAATGCTGATGGGACCTACTGGAAACCTGAGCAGTATCCCAAAACCTCATGGGTTGCTGCAAAAGGACCTTCAGTGGATCCATCTACTTTATCTGGCTTTACATGTGAATCTTCGTATTCTTATGATGAGTCAATTGACTCTAACTATAAACTGTTCAAAAATCAGAATGGTGAAGTATTTGCTAGATATGTTGGCACTAGCTGCAGGAATGGTCCTCCTATGAAGAAAATTTGGGTTCCCAAAAGGTGCCTTGAAAATCTTCAAGTGAATGTCATCATGACACCACCTGCGAAGAATAGGAACCCCAGATCAAGTTCTTCATATGGACCAAATTCTTCATATGGATCCAAGTCATCATACAGACCAAACTCCTCTCATGGATCAAATTCCTCAAAAGGATCAAAGTCCTCATATGAACATCATCATGCTAACCCGTTTGTTTCGCAGGGAAGATCTAAGGATTATGGATATGTGCATTATTCTTCAAATCATTATGTCCATAAGTCCTTGAAGAATTTCTCTGCTTACTCTTATGCTTATCCTAACCCCTCTTATGTGAAACAAAGTGGATTGGCGTCTATTCCACCTTTCTCTTATGGAGCTCGCAGAATGATGAACTCTTTGCCACCCCTTCAGATGTGGGTGGTGAAGAAAAAGAACTAATCTCTTATGCAAGGTCAGGTCTCCAGGCAAACTTAATCGTCTAAAGAATTTGCTAGAGACCTGAATATGCTTGAAAGGACACAAGCTAATCATGAAGAAATGAATTTTCATTTCTCACGTCCTCATACTGCTTTACCTATCTTATTGCTTGATGAAATTGATACCATATTCTTCACTGCTGAAGTATATGAGTTTGTAAGTTGTACTAATTCATCTACAGGATGATCAACCCAAAGCCACTGAGTGGGACCTCGATAGTGGATGTACAAATCACATGACTGGTGACAGGAGCTTATTGATGGAATCTGCTTTATCTCCATCACCTCCGAAGCATATCACCTACGCTGACAAAGGCAAAAGCAAGGTATTGGGTCTAGGTAAGGTTGCAATCTCGAGTCCTTAGGGTTCAACCTCATGTATGTCTCAATGCTTTGTGATCTTGATATGGTTGTTGTTGTTGTGGCATATCTCTCTCGAGGTAGTTTTGGTGATTGATGACAACATGTTTGCAGACTAATCATGTGCTTTGAGTAGTTCACAGATTCATCCTTGGCACAAGACCTTTTCTTCCCTTCGGAGTGTCATTCAAGATAGTGTAGCTCCTTCGTTTCTCTTTCGTGGACTAGTTGCATAGAGGGCACTGTCGGTGTCAAAACCGGTGGATCTCGGGTAGGGGGTCCCGAACTGTGCGTCTAGGATCGATGGGTAACAGGAGACAGGGGACACGATGTTTTTACCCAGGTTTAGGCCCTCTCGATGGAGGTAAAACCCTACTCCTGCTTGATTAATATTGATGATATGGGTAGTACAAGAGTAGATCTACCACGAGATCAGAGAGGCTAAACCCTAGAAGCTAGCCTATGGTATGATTGTTGTGTATATATATTGTATCTTGTATCGACTAGCCTGGCCTCGGTTTATATAATGCACCGGAGGCCTAGGATAACAAGAGTCCTAGCCGAATACGCCGGTGGGGAGAAGTCCTTGTCTTGATCGCCAAGTCTTGTGGAATTTTCCTTGTATGCGATAGCCGTCCGAACTGGCCCATGAGTATACGGCCACGGGGGTCCTCGGCCCAATCTAATAGATCGGGAGACGATGTGGTGAGTACCCCCTAGTCTAGGACAACGTCAGTAGCCCCCTGAACCGGTCTTCAAGTTAGGGACGCTCCTCGATTCTTCCGAACTGTTCTTCATCTTCGGTTGCCGGTCTTGAAAACTGGTTCAACAAATCTTCTTTATCTTCGATCTTGAGGATCGCCGAAATGCATTCGACGAGTTTACACGTCGGGTATCCGAGGAGCCCCTTTAAGTTTCCGGCCTTTATCAATGCCTTGTTTATTTTTATGCCACACCTCGGGTTTGAAGTTGTTCCCGGGAGGCAGTGTCCTCTTGCATCCGAGCTCCAACGCCGGACTGCATTCGAGGTATCTTTTGCAGCCGAGCACCAACGCCAGACCGCTTCCCAGCTCTAGCGCCGGAATGTATCCGAGCTCCAACGCTAGACTATGTATCCGAGATCTAATGCCGGACTGTATATCCGAGCTCCAACGCCGAAATATATCCGAGCTCCAACGCCGAACTGTGTCCAGGATCCAATGCCGGACTATATCCGAGGTGTCATATCACCTTGGTTCAAAAAAGTTGAAGGAGTTTAGCTGAGCTTAATGCCGGAAATGCCCTCTATGGAGCCAGCCACTAGCGCCCCAGCTTTATGCCGGACTGCTTCCGAGGTGGTGCACCACCCCGACTATGGGCCGATTTTTTGTCAATATTTTTTATTGGTGCAATTTATTCTCTGTCAGATATATAGCCAGTAGCCCTCAAGGTGTGTATCAGTCTAAAACCCGAGATGCACATGAAGGATCACATAAGACCGCTGATCCCAGTAGCCGCTGAGACTCAGGTTGATTTGCAAAATCGGCCTGAGGATCAAGTCCTAGCTCGGCAGAATACTTCGGGACACAAAAGCGGCGTGCTCAGTCCTCAAGACTCAGGTTGGGTGCGGCCGACCAACCTGAGGATCAAAATCTCCCCGGAAACTATATTGCACATAAAATTTTCTGCATTGGACAAGCAATGTAGTAGCCCCTGAGACACTAGTCGGGTGGCAACACCAGATCAGGGGATCGATGTGCCTCTTTAATATTTGTAAATAATAAGCCCGAAGCCCAGTAGCCCCCGAGCCTTAATGCGGGCACGGGTGGCCGAATTAAGGATCAATATCCATAGTAAAATCAAAAATCATGTGTAATGACTCTATGTATCCAAGTACTTTACGTCATTAATGCTCGGATCCGCATTGTACAAAACTTTGTTGACCGACCATCGGCTTCCACCTCCTTGGCCAGTAGCCGAGGAGTGTTTGTCCTACTTTATAAAGCCTTTATGAGGGCAAATATTTACGACAAACAAGGCAATCTGGCCCACATGGTTTTATAAACAAAGGTACGCAGAGAGATATGTTATATTACTGTTTAACAGAAGAAATGTATTCCAAAGAAAATAGTCCCGCTATCGGTTCCTTTCTTTGGGTTGTCATGCTAAGCATGATCATGAAACCTCAGCTCGAATGTAAGAGCAAAATATCGAGGATTTAGTTTGGGAGTCCAGTTAATAGCCCCCCGTAGTGTTTGGCGACAGTCGAGGTCAAGCCGTAAACACTTCAGCCAATGTTATGAATGGCCCGTCATAGTCATCGGATCGCTGACCAGTTTACGCTTATTGTGACAGTCAGTTTTCTGCTTTCTCCACTAAGGTGCTTAACCATGTGAGCTGGAAGCACAATCGCAGTGGTTCTCCCTTTGCACGCCTTGCCGAACAAAACGGACCGTAGGAAGCAAGTGCAGGAGCCGGGCAACCCAACTATTGACCGAAGACACAATTCGAAACCGATGCATATATAGCAATATCTGAGAATGTTTTTGCCAAATCCCTAAAGGTGTCCGGCGTTGCACTGCGAGACTAATGCTGGAAAAGCACAAATAGTTTAAAAGTGCCAAAAAGCTTGGAAAACCAAGAAACGTCAGTGAAAACAGACGTCCGAACAAGATCAAGTGTTCGGTGCCAATCCAAAAATTGGTCTTAGAAAAAAGAAGTGCTTCTATCGTCCTTTAACATGACACATCCTATCTCAAGACTTCGAGCGGGTCAGCCTACAGCTTCAACCTCCTATCTCGAGGGCGGAGTACTTCTCATCAGGCCAGTTTAGCAAACTAAACTCTAGCGGCTTTGAGAGAGAAATTAGGCTCCCCGGCTAGTGACCGCACACTCGTGTCGAAAAAGGAGTGATAAATAATAATAAAACTTTGCAACGACTAAGAAGAAGAACACTTATTATAAAACGGCTCAAATAAACTTAAGAGCCACCAAGTGACTTGGGTGGAAGAATGATTGCATGTACCGAAGTACTTATATCATATCTATGTTCAACCGAACTTTAAACGCGTCTTAACCGACCGTCAGCTTCTCCCTCTTCGGTCAAGGACCGAAAAGTGTTATGTACTCCATCGGTCGAGAATATCGACGGTGTTTCCAATAACCAGGCAATCAGGCCACAAGGCTGTAACAGACAAAGCGCGCTCAGGGAACTTATGCTATATTACTGCGAAGAGTAAGAAGCATCTTCGAAGAAAATAGTACCCCCACCGATACCTTTCTTCGGTGCTCATTGTTATTATGAGACTTGTGCAATAGATTTTTTGTACTCATGAGTTCCGTTGTGTGCCGACCATCATTGAATAACTATGAGAGCGGTAGCTTTCGGCTTCACCTAGTCTGAGGTCCGGCTCAGGTGACCCGATCGTGACAATCGTAGAGGTGCTCCCTTTACTCCCTAGCCGAACAATCGGGAACGTAGGGGTAAACACAGGAGCGAGGCAACCCAGCTTGCAAATCGCTTAAGTCAATGTGGTGCATATTGTGGCGTAATACACGAACAAGGAACGAAGCCGTACAAGTATAATTATATGCAACAGGAAAAGCTTCATAAAGGAAGCCCCCAAGTAAACGGGGTATTTGAATTTATGCGTCACAAACAAAGTTTGGACAAGGAAATTTTTTAGAAGCAACTTTTTTTTCTAAAAAAGTATAACGCTTGGTCGAACCGAACACAAGTTAAAAATTTAAAACTCTGAGCATGAAGACAACTTAGCTGGTTAATGTGTTCGGTATTGATGACGTGGTCCGAGCTTGATGCGGGACAAGGTTCCATCCCCCAAGCTGGTCCCGAGGTGGCGGAGCGAAGAGCTCGACATGCCGAAGTGGTGACATAGCACGGTCAATGCAGACTGGCGGAGTGACGCCGAAGTCCCCAGATCATTTTCCTGTGCACAAAAAATAGTGCCAACCGGAGATAATAGTAATAATGATAATTAAAAAAATGTTGCATAATAAATAATTTATGCAAAGTGAGTAATAAAAGAAATATGGCCTGGCGCCGAAGTCAATGTCGATGCAGGGCATCGGCGTGATGCGGTAAGGGCGTGGCAAAGCCTGAATTCACAGGTTAGTCCGAGTTCCGGATGCAGCATTCGCCGGACTATGTACGGAGACTGACCGGACCACCATGCGACCGTCGTTAATGCGGCCACCATTTGATAGACCTGTGCGCATATGATGGACAAACCAGAGTAATAATTCCTTGGGAAAAATTGAACCCAAACAAGCAAAAAATACTAGGATTAATAGCACCTGGTTTATTTATTGTAGCAATCCGAAGGAAGGTGATTCCCAAAATTGGGACTCGATCCGCACACCCATTACCGGAGTAGGTTGATGAAGAGATGATGAAGCCCCCGGTCCAGCCGAGATGTCGAAGTAGGTCGACGTGATGGACACCGGCTCGGAGGAGCAATAGTGCGGCCCTGCCAATGCAGGTCGTGACATGGTCAATGCCGGCTTGATGAAGTGACCGTGCGGCGATGCCGGTGTGCCCGTTCCGTGTAACCCGTGGGGCGGCGATGTTGGTGATGATTTATTCTTTGCGATGCCGAACTGTTGTTCAGCTTGCCGAGGTGATGATCCGAAGAAGTTGAGCTCGGCTCAACAAAGTGACGATGTGTCTAGCGCAGGTTGGCAGCCGTGGAGCAACATTGCCGGACTGGTTTGACACCAGCATGATGTTGAAGATCATGTTCAAAAGATTTTTAGTGGGATGTGTTCGGGAATAAAACACAATACCCCATACAAAACTTCCTTATAAAAGGATGTCCGAAATCCCGTTCATAAAAAAGACGAACTCGGGTCGGATTCGTTTTCGCGCAAAAAACAGATCCGAAAAGTGATGCACTAATCGGAAGGTTCCCGGAGTTTGGACGGTCGGATCGAGCAGAAATTTGGAGGGCTGGTAGATATAGGAATTCCTCAGCCGATCAACGGATGGATCTTCCAAAGGACGTCCGAGCTAGAAGCTGTATACCACGCCCTAAACTCGTCCAGATTCCCGTCCAGATTTGACAGGGCTCCGGTATATCGCGGATTGCCAGAGATTCCTCCATCGGAACTTGACAAAATTTTCCAGGGTTGTTGTAGAACCAATTCCGCACAATTCCACCGAAGCAATCGTTAAGAAGACACTCGAGGAGGTGGTGGTGGCAGATACGAGTTCGCTGTCCAGAAAAACAGCACGGTCGCTTGAGGGCAATGTTGACGTTGAGCCCCCGAGCTCCATAGATGATTCCTCCGTGATCTTGATAGAGATCGGAGTTGATGTTTGATGAAGGCCCTCGTCCGAACATGGTGATCCGAACACGGGGCACAATTCTCGGTCGAACCAAGGTGACCAGTCGAGCTGGTGACGAAGATGCCGAAGTCACAGTTGATCTGCCGGCGAGCCATCGATCCTTTTGTTGATCACACAGTGGAGCCCTCAATGAAAGCACCAATGTCGGTGTCAAAACCGGCGGATCTCGGGTAGGGGGTCCCGAACTGTGCGTCTAGGATCGGTGGGTAATAGGAGACAGGGGACACGATGTTTTTACCCAGTTTCGGGCCCTCTCGATGGAGGTAAAACCCTACTCTTGCTTGATTAATATTGATGATATGGGTAGTACAAGAGTAGATCTACCACGAGATCAAGGAGGATAAACCCTAGAAGCTAGCCTATGGTATGATTGTTGTGTATATATTGTATCTTGTATCGACTAGCCTGGCCTCGGTTTATATAATGCACCGGAGGCCTAGGATAACAAGAGTCCTAGCCGAATACGCCGGTGGGGAGAAGTCCTTGTCTTGATCGCCAAGTCTTGTGGAATCTTCCTTGTATGCGGTAGCCGTCCGAACTGGCCCATGAGTATACGGCCACGGGGGTCCTCGGCCCAATCTAATAGATCGGGAGACGACGTGGTGAGTACCCCCTAGTCCAGGACACCGTCAGGCACCGTACTATCAAGAGGGGGTCCACTGGGGTATTGCTTGGGTGGAATCAACACGTACACATCAGCTTCTCACCCTCAGAGCTCTTCCACTTCATGGGAGAGGTCTCTTCTCTTTCTGTGTCTTGTCTGTGTTCCAGCGGTAGTACTGCGCAACCCAGCGATATTACCGTTGAGGAGTCACAAGCGGCAGTACCGCTCCGCAGCGGTAGTACCGCCGGTGACTCCACAGCAGTACTACCGCTGGCCTACCTGGCACCACCACCTCGTCCTCAGCCTCGATGGAGAGATCTTCTCTCTCTCTCTTCTATGTCCCAGCGGTAGTACCACACTACCAGCGGTAGTACCGCCGAAGGGTCACAAGCGGCAGTACCGCTCCGCAGCGGTAGTACCGCCGGTGACCCCGCAGTTGTACTACCGCTGGGCTGTCTGGCTCCTACCGCCTCAACTCGAGGGCTCTTTTTTCTCATGTCGGGTTTTGCGGCACTAATTGCGGAAGTAGAGGCGGTAGTACCGTTTCGGAGTGGTAGTACCATTTCGGAGCGGTAGTACCATTTCAGAGCGGTAGTACCGCCCTTACCACTGTGGTAGTACCGCGCTGGGTCCAGATCTCTGCTGCTCTTCTCTGCGCGGCAGTACCGCTAGCTGGAGCGGCAGTACCGCTGGCTCAGCGGTAGTACCGCCCCCCTTTAGCGGTACTACCGCCCTGTGCGGGGCTGGTTGGTGGGGCAATGGTTGGATTGTTGCCCCCACTATAAAAGGGGGTCCCCTTCTTCTCCTTTGACTTACCTATTCCCCCTCAAGCTCCATTAATGCTCAAGCTCCATTAATGCTCCAAGCTCTATTTTCACCCGATCTATCTCTCTAGCCAATCAAACTTGTTGATTTGCTTGGGAGTGGTTGAGAAGGCCCTGATCTACACTTCCACCAAGGGATTTTCGATTCCCCCACTCATCCCTAGAGTATCTTGTTACTCTTGGGTGTTTGAGCACCCTAGATGGTTGAGGTCACCACGGAGCCATAGTCCATTGTGGTGAAGCTTCGTGGTATTGTTGGAAGACTCCGATTAAGTTGTGGAGACTGCCCCAACCTTGTTTGTAAAGGTCCGGTTGCCGCCTTCAAGGGCACCAATAGTGGAATCATGACACCTCGCATTGTGTGAGGGCGTGAGGAGAATACGATGGCCCTAGTGGATTCTTGGGGAGCATTGTGCCTCCACACCGCTCTAACGGAGACGTACTTCCCCTCAAAAGGAAGGAACTTCGTTAACACATCCTCGTGTTCACCGAATCCACTCTTGGTTATCTCTTACCTTTACTTGTGCAAGCTCTTTAGTGTTACTTCTCTTGGTTGCTTGTATGCTTGTTGTTATTGCATCATATAGGTTGCTCACCTAGTTGCATATCTAGACAACCTACTTTGATGCAAAGTTTAATTTGGTAAAGAAAAGTTAAAAATTGGTAGTTGCCTATTCACCCCCCTCTAGTCAACCATATCGATCCTTTCAATTGGTATCAGAGCCTCGTCTTTTTTGAAGGACTTTACCGTCCAAAGAGTATGGTTGATACCGTAGACGGTGTGGAGGAACACTCCGGTGTGAATCCGACCTCGTCTACGGGCGATGGGGGAACCTCGGTCTCTCGTGAGGAGTTCAATGTGGCCTTGGAGACATTGAAAACCGAGGTTGAAAGCATATTTACTAAATTTCTTGAGGGGCTTAAACTATCCACCGCACCATTGAAAGTGGGTGACCCCATCGACAAGGTGACGGATGCTATCCCCGACAAGGGGGAAGCTAGTAGTGAAAAGGCTCCTTCTTCTAGTGGTAAAAATGGCACCGGCATCTTTGCTCATGTGGAACCACCACTTGTTTATGGTGGACCGGTTCCTTCTACTCATTTGAATCATGCCGGTCCTCCCCCTAAGATTGTGAAAAATGAGGACTTTTATTCTTGGGTTTACCGCTTTAAACGTCATTTACATCATGTGAACACTAACCTTTGGAGAATCATTGAAGAAGGTTTCTATCCGCATGATCCAAGCAACTTCACTCCTCGAGAAGACGCAGATAATCAATTCAATGAGAATGCTCTCTTCATCATTCAAGATGCAATCCCACCCGAAGACCTACCTCATCTTCGGCCCTTCGCCTTGGCCAAAGACGCATGGATTTTTGTTGTCTCCCTCTACCGGGGAAGCACAAGCATTCAACGCTCCAACTATGAAGTGGTGCAAGATGAGGCCGATGAGTTTGCAATGAAAGAAGATGAAGAACCTCGTGAGCTTTATCGGAGGGTAACCAAACTCGCGATCTCACTCCGAGATCACGGGAGCAAGGACACGGATGACAATTGGATCAAGCGCAAATTCCTCAAGGCAATGATGCCCTACCACAAGGCCATGTCCTTCGTCATTCGTCAAAGACCGGACTTCCACACTTTGACCTCAAGCGAAGTGTTGGATGAGTTCGTGGCCATGAACATTTTGGACAAGACCGCCGACAATGCGGTGTTCATTCTCAAAGGGCAAAGAAGCCCAACCTTGCATTGAAGGCCAAGCTCTCCGTTGAAGAAGAAGAAGAGGAAGAAGAGGAGAGCAACCCCGAGGATACGAAGTATGCATATCATGAACACATGGCACTCGCTTCAAGGCAATTTTGGAGCAAGAAAAACTCGAGGCCAAACTTTAACAAGAACAACTCAAGTGGCATGAAGAGCAAGCAACATGTAAGGACTTGCTACAATTGTGGCAACGTGAGTCATTTTGTTGCGGAGTGCCCATATGAGAAGAGGGAAGACAATGCCGGCAAGCTCATCCTAAAGGACAAGGCCAAGTCGTTCCCCAACAAGAGCAACTTCACCAAGAAGACTCCTCCCAAGGCATTGGTGGTACAACAAGAGTACAATGAGGATGATGACGATGATGAAGGTGATGAGTCGGTTGCCATGGCCTCCATTGCCATTGCGACGACTCCACGGGTGTCCCTCTTTGACTCACCCAATGAGAGCATCACCGCCAAATGCCTCATGGCTAAACCCACCAACAAGGTAACCCCCAACATCAAAACTACCATCATTAATCATCCTTCTCCGACGGATAGCATTAATTAACTTGAGGGAGCGAATGTGGAGACAAATGAGTTTGAGGCCTTTATGGGCAAACTTAAGGGAAAATCCAAGAAGCACTTTGTTGCTCTCTTGGAACAACTTGGTGAAGCCAATGACATGATCGAGGCTCACGAAGACACCATCACTAAGATGGAAGAGCATAGTCATGACTATGCCGATGAGATTTCGGATCTTTCCAATGCTCTTGCGGAAGAGCGTGGTCTTCGTTTGGCTCTTGAGGAGTCACACAACGTTGATCATGCTAAGTTAAAGAAAGATTATGATCGTGTCCTCATTGTTTCTCATGTGCTAAACTCCGAGAAGGCTGAACTTGAGGTTGATCTTGCTAGACTCAAAGAGGAGTTTGATCTACTTGACAAGGCTCACAAGGTCTTGAAGGGTGCTCATGCTAGCCTCAAAGAGTCTCATGATCAACTTCAAGTAAAGCTAACCAAGGAAAAAGCCACTTTTCCTCGTATGATGTTAATTGATAATGCAAATGCTACTAACCCGTGTTGTGAGCATGTGCATCTCGTTGAGGAGAACGCTAAGCTAAAGGGGCAACTTGAGAGAGGTCTTGCGACTTTCATACAAGGCAAGAAGAACCTCAACGACCTCTTGATCAACCAAAAGGGAGTTGTGGCCAAGGAAGGGGTTGGGTACGTGCCCGACTCCAAGAACAAGAAGAAGAATGACAAGACCAAACGACCTCCTCCTCTCATGCAAACCTTTGTGAAGGAGGGAGAGAGTGCCTCCGAGGAGAAGAAGAAGAACAATGAGAAGGGTGGCATTGTCAAAAAGGGCAATTCCACTCCTCGCATCAAAGCCGGCGACTTTAATCCTTCATATGTGTTATGCCGTGCTAGTGATGGGCATGTCTATGCCAAATTCATTGGTTCTCCTCATGAATACATTGAGTGGTCTATTTGGGTTCCAAAGACCCTTGTTACTAACATCAAAGGACCCATTACAAAATGGGTACCTAAAACCAAGCATTAATCTCTTGTAGGTGTTTGCTTATCATGGTTGCTCAATAGCGGAGCTACAAATCATATGACCGGAAGCAAGGACTTGGTGGTGGATGTGCATAAGATTCCATCTATGCTCACCAATGTCGAGTGGGGTGAAGCCTCATCCTCTAAGGTATTGGGACTTGGCAAGGTGGTCATCTCTCATGATCTCACGATCGAGAAGGTCATGCTTATTGAGTCCCTTGCATACAATTTACTTTCCGTTCGTCAACTTGCAATCATGGGCTTTGCCACTTTCTTTGATGTCGATACCGTGGCCCTCTTGTAAAGAAAGACTCTTAAAGTAGGCTTTGTTGGGCATGTCGAGAACGGTCTATATGTGATTAACTTTTTGGAGCGACCCACTAAGACCGCGACATGCCTAATGGCTAAAGTTGATGTGGGATGGCTTTGGCATCGCCGTCTAGCCCATGTCAATATGAGATCTTTGCAAAGTCTTCTCAAGGGGGACCATGCCCGTGGACTAACGAATGTTAGTTTTGCTAAAGATCGTGCTTGCAGTGCTTGTATCAAAGGAAAGCTACATGAGAAGGCTCAACCTCCCACGACTATCATTTATTCAAAGAGGCCTTTGGAGCTCCTTCACATGGATCTTTTTGGGCCTCCATCCTTCATAGTCTTGGAGGTAGGAAGTATTGCTTGGTGATTGTGGATGACTACTCAAGATACACGTGGGTGTATTTCTTCAAGAGGAAGAGCGAGACTCAACAAACCGTCATTGACTTTGCAAATGAAGCACAACATCAACACAATGCAAAGATCTTGACAATAAGAAGTGACAACGGCACCGAGTTCAAGAACTACACCTTGGATGAGTTTCTTAGTGATGAGGGGATCAAGCATCAATATTCCGCACCTTACACCCCTCAACAAAATGGTGTAGCAGAGAGGAAGAACCGGACGTTGATGGATGCGGCAAGGACCATGATGGCAGAGTTCAAGTCTCTGTACAACTTTTGGGCCGAAGCCATCAACACTGCGTGTCATGCATCCAATCGGCTCTACCTTCGCAAGGGCTTGAACAAGACTCCATATGAGATACTCACCGGTAACAAGCCCAACCTCAAGTACTTTCGGGTGTTCGGGTGTAAGTGTTTCATTCTCAAGAAAGGTGTTCGGTTGTCTAAATTTGAGGCTAGAGCTTATGAGGGCATATTTGTTGGTTATGCTACAAACTCTCATGCTTACCGTGTCCTCAATAAATCCACGGGACTTATTGAGGAGACATGTAACGTGGAGTTTGATGAGAATAATGGCTCCCAAGTGGAGCAAAGTGGCACTTGTGATGTAGGTGATGAAATTCCTCCTCAAGTCATAAGAAGAATGGGTGTTGGTTTTATCCTACCCATTGTGGAACCCCTTGTGGCCGAAGGAGAAGGACAATGCTCCACTCAAGTGGAGCCATCACGAACCCAAGGCCCACACGCTTCCGAAGAACAACATGAAGACCCTCGTCCTCAAGAACATGACCAAGGGCAAGATCATGCTCAAGACAGTGTTGACACATCAAGTGATGCCCAAGGTCAAGTTCTCTCCTCTGAGCAAGTTCAAGAACAAGAACAAGCTCAAGACGACGCTCAAGATAATCAAGTGATCACTTCTCGTCTCACCCCCGAGGAGGATTTGGAGCGTCGTGCCACCAAGGTTGCTTCCAAGCTCTCCACCAAGGATCATCTCATGACGAATGTACTTGGAAGCTTAAGAAAGGGGGTAAGCACTCATAGCCAATTAGCAAACTATTGTGAGCATCACGCGTTTGTCTCTTGTGTCGAACCCCACAAGGTCTATGAGGCGCTAGAAGATCCGGATTGGCTCAATGCCATGCATGAAGAACTCAACAACTTCGAGTGCAACAAAGTGTGGAGATTGGTGCCAAGACCGACGGGGAACCACAATGTCATTGGAACCAAGTGGATATTTAAGAACAAGCAAGATGCCCATGGGATTATCATTCGCAACAAGGCTCGTTTAGTAGCGCAAGGCTACTCCCAAGTCAAGGGTATCGACTACGGTGAAACCTTTGCTCCCGTTGCTCGTCTTGAATCCATTCGCATGTTGATTGCATATGCTTCTCATCATAACTTTAAGTTACAACAAATGGATCTGAAGAGTGCTTTTCTTAATGGTCATATTAATGAATTGGTTTACGTCAAGCAACCCCCCAGGTTCGAGGATCCCTACTTTCCCGATCATGTGTATCAACTCGATAAGGCACTCTATGGCCTTAAACAAGCCCCACGTGCGTGGTATGACCACTTTACCGAGTTGTTACAAGACCGTGGTTTTGAAGTTGGGCTAATCGACCCCACTCTTTTTACTAAGAAGGTCAAAGGGGAGTTGTTTGTGTGCCAATTATATGTTGATGATATTATCTTTGGTTCACCTAACAAAGCTTTCAATGAGGAATTTGCCGCTCTCATGACCTCAAAGTTCGAGATGTCTTCCATGGGAGAGTTGAAGTTCTTTCTAGGGTTCGAAGTGAAGCAAAGAAGAGAAGGAACCTTCATCAACCAATCCAAATACACTCAAGACATGCTCAAGAGATTCAAGCTAAGTGACGTCAAGCCGGCTTCCACTCCAATGCCCACCAAGTGCCAACTTGACATAGATCCCAATGGTAAAGTGGTGGATCAAAAGGTATATCGCTCCATGATTGGATCCTTGCTTTACCTTTGTGCATCTAGACCGTATATCACGTTGAGTGTGGGAATTTGTGCATGGTTTCAAGCTGCACCTAAGGAAAGTCACTATGTGGCGGTCAAACGAATCTTTCGATATTTGGCTCATACCCCAAACTTTGGCTTATGGTACCCAAGAGGATCAAACTTCAAGCTTGTAGGGTACTCAGATTCCGATTGGGCGGGAGACAAAGTGGATAGGAAGTCCACTTCCGGAGGGTGCCAATTCCTTGGTTGCTCTTTGGTAAGTTGGTCTTCCAAAAAGCAAAGTTGTGTGTCTCTCTCGTCCACCGAGGCAGAGTATGTAGCAGCCGGTAGTTGTTGTGCACAACTCCTATGGATGAGGCAAACTTTAAAGGATTACGGTGTCACTTGTGAAAAAGTGCCTCTTTGGTGTGACAATGAAAGTGCCATCAAGATCTCTCTCAACCCGGTGCAACACTTCAAGACGAAGCATATTGAGATTCGGTATCACTTCATTCGGGATCACATTAGGCGAGGAGAGATCGAGCTCAACTATGTCAACACTCATGATAACCTTGCAGATATTTTCACGAAGCCCTTGGATGAAGCAAGATTTCGCGAGTTAAGGCATGAGCTAAATATCATTGATTTGAGAAATGTGGCTTGAACCCTTGCACACCCCACCACGCTCAATTTGTTGTCTAGTTTAGGTGTAGGCATGGACATAGGGGGAGTGTTGTTCTCTAAATGAACTCTTCCTCCCCCCACTATGCATAAATTGATCAAGTCTTTCACTTTAGCCATTGTTGATGGTACTTGTGTTTCAAAGACGAGTTTTGGTCATGGGCACAAGGTTCAAATCTTCGCGGCGCCGTACCTCTTGACTCAAACATAGGTGGCCTCGGCCACCGCCCTCTCTTGAAGAGGTGTGTCTTGGCCATTTGCTGGTGTGCTCTCTCTTCTTGCCTTTTTGTTTTTTTTGAGCTAGGCCTTGTTGTTTGGTTTCCGTGGCGTGCTGGGCGGTACTACCGCCCCCAGCGCGGTACTACCGCTGAGGGACGGGACCAAGGGGTTATATCGGGGCAGGGGGAGGTTTCTTCTCCCCCATACCCATTCACTTTGCCCCCTCGTTCCTCTTACTCTCTCTCCAGCCTCGCCACGCTGCGGGAGGGCTCCGGCGGATCTTCGTCTCCGGGGCATCCCTCTCCATTTCCTTCGGTGGAGTCGATCCCCACCTCGTTCTCTTGCCATGGATGCCGGTATTGCCCCCGTTCCTTCTCTCCCTTTGTCTTGTTTTCAGATCTTGCTTCTTAGGGGGAATGGTGGTTGCATCTCTAGATTTTTGGCTAAATCTAGGCTTGAGTAGGTTGGAGAAGGCAACTAGACTATCTAGATTAGAGTTTGGTAGGAAATTTTTTGAATTTGGTAGGCCGGTAGTGCCGGATCTGACCACGGTAGTAGGAAACCGCTGTTTCCCCGCCTCGAGCGGTACTACCGCTCTCGTTGGAGCGGTACTACCGCTTGACCTCGAGCGGTACTACCGCTCTCTTTGGAGCGGTACTACCACTTGGGCGGTACTGCCGCGGGCATGTCACGGTACTACCGCTGCCTGCCAAGTTCCATCATGTTCCTGCCTTACCTTGATCCTTTTGTTGTGTTTGTTGGCTTATGCTCGTTCTTTCTGGTTGTTTTGTGTGTTCTTGTGTTTGGCTCCAGGTGATGAACATCCTGAGCATCAAGCTCGCCGTATCAACCCCGGGCATGCAACGTCAAAACGCTACCGCACCTCTGAGCCAGCCGATGGTTCCTCTAGCACCCAACCGCCACCAGCAGGTGCATCTGCAAGTGTTCCTCCACCTCCTCAGCAGTCGAAGAGATCCGCCAACAAGCCAAAAGGAAAGACTATGACTGAGATGACTGCCAAGGAGTTTTGGGAAAGGCGCCGCCGCAATCCCTATGAGGTGGACCAAGATCCCACTTTGGTCAACTGCCCGTTCTGGAACCGATTTCAGTTTGCCATCTATTTTGATGTGATCAAGGCCAAGAAGAATCTCTATGTTGACGTTCGCTCCATTGACACTGATGGCATGGAGAAGGACCCTGAGTACTTTGGCGAAGCCCTTCAGATGTGCACTCAGCTGAACATTCTCAGGGTCATGCAGTTCAACAAGGATTTTGATGCATATTTGGTGGCTCAATTCTTTGCTACCATTCATCTTGGAACGGATGCCGACAGGACTCTGACTTGGATGACCAATGGCAAGTTGCTTTCCGTCAAGTGGAAGGCCTTCATGGAGTTACTTGATGTGGAGGATCACGGGCTTGAGACTTCAGTAGGTTTCCGCCCTCACCGCAATGCTACGTCCACTCACAAGCAAGCCCTTTGGCCCTACTGCACTGCGAAAGTTCACCCAGTGACTAAGAAGAAAACCTATGAGCTGTCTCCGTATCTAGACATTCTTCATCGTATCTTCCGTGAGACTCTCTTCCCTCGCATCGGGAATCTAGATATGGTCCAATCTTATCTCGTGGACATGCTTCTTTTCTGTCAGCATGACAAGGAAGCAAACACTGGAGAGAGCCTGGATATTTCTCATGTTATGTGGTCTAAACTTCTCTCTGCCATGTCTGAGCGCAAGTGCCCGATATATGGTCCATTCATCATGAGGCTCATTGAGAGGGCCTGGGCACAGATCTATCCCAGAGTGATGCTGGAAACTGGAGACTTGGTTTCCCATGAGATCAAGCGTTTGAGGAAGAAGGACAATTGGGTCACCCCAGCGCCTCAACCCGGGGGTCCATCTACTGCTGCTGCTGCCATGGAGACCGAGGGTGGGGTTGCCATTGATGATCACGAGGAGGACTTTGGGCCTTCTAGTGCAGAACCTTCGTGGGCGAAGAAGCTTAAACGCAAGATGAAGAAGCTTTTCTGCATGGAGTCTCATGGTCAGTACATGACTCATGTGGCGGAGAAGCATGCCAGGGTGCACCACAAGGAGCTCATGCGTCACCTGGGAGCGACAGTTGCCAGTGGTTCTGAGGGACAGATCACTGAAGAGGAGGAATGGATTCATCAGCATTGCCCTTGGACCGACTTCGACACCGAGCAGTTTTCGACCAACGACGGAGATGAAGACGATCACGCTGAGATGTGATGTTTGAGATCCTCAGCTTGCCATCACCTGGAGTCGTAGCGTCGCTCTTTGCCCTTTTTGGTGTCTCGCTGTCAAAGGGGGAGAGAGTGTAGGGATATGTGTTGTTGCCATGCTTCGAGTGTGTCTTTGTGTCGTCTTGTGTTTTCTTGTGTGTTCTCTCGGTGTCTTTGTTTGGTTTGGTTTGGTGCCTCTGAGACCTAAGTTCTAGACATATGGTGTGAGACATATGTTCCCTATCGCTACCTTATTACTTATGTCTATTCAGTACTGTAGTATATTATGAGTTGCATGCTTGTCTTGTTTTATACTCTTCTCTCATATATCATGTGCTTAGAATTGTTGGACTATAAAATATAGGGGGAGTGTTGATCCGGATGTGTGTGTCTTGCTTTCCTAATGCTCCTCTAACTAGGTGCACACATTCAGGGGGGAGCCCGTCTATATTTTGTAGTTCTTAGTTTTCTTACTTTTATATATTTTCCTTGTGCAAATCCCTAGGTGTCATCAATCCACCAAAAAGGGGGAGATTGTTGTGGCATATCTCTCTCGAGGTAGTTTTGGTGATTGATGACAACATGTTTGCGGACTAATCATGTGCTTTGAGTAGTTCAAAGATTCACCCTTGGCACGAGACGTTTTCTTCCCTTCGGAGTGTCATTCAAGATGGTGTAGCTCTTTCGTTTCTCTTTCGGTGGACTAGTTGCGTAGAGGGCACCGTACTATCAAGAGGGGGTCCGCTGGGGTATTGGTTGGGTGGAATCAACACGTACACATCAGCTTCTCACCCTCAGAGCTCTTCCACTTCATTGGAGAGATCTCTTCTCTTTCTGTGTGCTGTCTGGGTTCCAGCGGTAGTACCGCGCAACCCAGCGGTAGTACCGTTGAGGAGTCACAAGCGGCAGTACCGCTCCGCAGCGGTAGTACCGCCGGTGACTCCACAGCAGTACTACCGCTGGCCTACCTGGCACCACCACCTCGTCCTCAGCCTCGATGGAGAGATCTTCTCTCTCTCTCTTCTATGTCCCAGCGGTAGTACCACACTACCAGCGGTAGTACCGCCGAAGGGTCACAAGCGGCAGTACCGCTCCGCAGCGGTAGTACCGCCAGTGACCCCGCAGCTGTACTACCGCTGGGCTGTCTGGCTCCTACCGCCTCAACTCGAGGGCTCTTTTTCTCGTGTCGGGTTTTGCGGCACTAGTTGCGGCAATAGAGGCGGTAGTACCGTTTCGAAGCGGTAGTACCGCCCTTACCACTGTGGTAGTACCGCGCTGGGTCCAGATCTCTGCTGCTCTTCTCTGTGCGGTAGTACCGCTAGTTGGAGCGGCAGTACCGCTGGCTCAGTGGTAGTACCGCCCCGCTTTAGCGATACTACCGCCCTGTGCGGGGTTGGTTGGTGGGGCAACGGTTGGATTATTGCCCCCACTATAAAAGGGGGTCCCCTTCTCCTCCTTTGACTTACCTCTTCCCCCCTCAAGCTCCATTAATGCTCAAGCTCCATTAATGCTCCAAGCTCCATTTTCACCTGATCTATCTCTCTAGCCAATCAAACTTGTTGATTTGCTCGGGTGTGGTTGAGAAGGCCCCGATCTACACTTCCACCAAGGGATTTTCGATTTCCCCACTCATGCCTAGCGGATCTTGTTACTCTTGGGTGTTTGAGCACCCTAGACGGTTGAGGTCACCACGGAGCCATAGTCCATTGTGGTGAAGCTTCATGGTATTGTTGGGAGCCTCCGATTAAGTTGTGGAGATTGCCCCAACCTTGTTTGTAAAGGTCCGATTGTCGCCTTCAAGGGCACCAATAGTGGAATCACGACATCTCGCAATGTGTGAGGGCGTGAGGAGAATACGGTGGCCCTAGTGGCTTCTTGGGGAGCATTGTGCCTCCAGAACGCTCTAACGGAGACGTACTTCCCCTCAAAAGGAAGGAACTTCGGTAACACATCCTCGTCTTCACCGGATCCACTCTTGGTTATCTCTTACCTTTACTTGTGCAAGCTCTTTAGTGTTACTTCTCTTGGTTGCTTGTATGCTTGTTGTTATTGCATCATATAGGTTGCTCACCTAGTTGCACATCTAGACAACCTACTTTGATGCAAAGTTTAATTTTGTAAAGAAAAGTTAAAAATTGGTAGTTGCCTATTCACCCCCCTCTAGTCAACCATATCGATCCTTTCAGACCAAGACCCAAAGGGTTTACTAGAGTCAATAATCTAGTTCACATCGCTATGTGATTAACACCCAAAGAGTACTAAGGTGTGATCATGTTTTGCTTGTGAGAGAAGTTTAGTCTACGGGTCTGCCACATTCAGATCCGTATGTATTTTGCAAATTTCTATGTCAACAATGCTCTGCACGGAGCTACTCTAGCTAATTGCTCCCACTTTCAAAATGTATCCAGATTGAGACTTTAGAGTCATCTGGATCAGTGTCAAAATTTGCATCGACGGTAACTCTTTACGATGAACTATTTTATCACCTCCATAACCGAGAAATATTTCCTTAGTACTCTAAGGATAATTTTGACCGCTGTCCAGTGATCTACTCCTAGATCACTATTGTACTTCCTTACCAGAAAGATGCTAATGTATACAATAGGACTGGTAAACAACATAGCATACTTTATAGAACCTATGACTAAGGCATAAGGAATGACTTATCATTCTCTTTCTATTTTCTGCTGTGGTCGGGTTTTGAGTCTTTACTCAACTACACACCTTGCAACACAGGCAAGAACTCCTTCTTTGACTATTCCATTTTGAACTACTTCAAAATATTGTCAAGGTATGTACTCATTGAAATAACTTATCAAGCGTCTTGATCTATCTCTATAGATCTTGATCCTCAATGTGTAAGCAGCTTCATCGAGGTCTTTCTTTGAAAAACTCCTTTCAAATACTCCTTTACGATTTCCAGAAAATTCTACATTCTTTCTGATCAACAATATGTCATTCACATATACTTATAGAAATGTTGTAGTGATCCCACTCACTTTCTTCTAAATACAGGCTTCACCGCAAGTCTGTATAAAACCATATACTTTGATCACTTTATCAAAGCATATATTCCAACTCTGAGATGCTTGCACCAGTCCATAGATGGATCGCTGGAGCTTGCTCACATTGTTAGCACCTTTAGGGTTGACAAAACCTTCTGGTTGCATCATATACAACTCTTCTTTTTAAGAAATCCATGAAGGAATACAGTTTTGACATCCATTTGCCAGATTTCATAAAATGTGGCAACTGCGAACATGATTTGGACAGACTTTTAAGCATCGATACGAGTGAGAAAATCTCATCGTAGTCGACACCTTGAACTTGTCGAAAACACTTTGTGACAATTCGAGCTTTGTAGACAGTAACATTACCGTTAGCGTCAGTATTCCTCTTGAAGATCCATTTATTCTCGATGGCTTGCCGATCATCGGGCAAGTCAACCAAAGCCCATACTTTGTTCTCATACATGGATCCCTTCTCAGATTTCATGGCCTCAAGCCATTTTGCGGAATCTGGGCTCACCATCGCTTCTTCATAGTTCGTAGGTTCGTCATGGCCAATTAACATGACCTCCAGAACAAGATTACCGTACCACTCTGGTGCGGATCTCACTCTGGTTGACCTACGAGGTTCGGTAGTAACTTGATCTGAAGTTACATGATCATCATCATTAGCTTCCTCACTAATTGGTGTAGGAGTCACAGAAACAGATTTTTGTGATGATCTACTTTCCAATAAGGGAGCAGGTACAGTTACCTCATCAAGTTCTACTTTCCTCCCACTCACTTCTTTCGAGAGAAACTCCTTCTCTAGAAAGGATCCATTCTCAACAATGAATTTCCTGCCTTCGGATCTGTGATAGATGGTGTACCCAACTGTCTCCTTTGGGTATCCTATGAAGACACATTTCTCCGATTTGGGTTTGAACTTATCAGGATAAAACTTTTTCTTATAAGCATCGCAACCCCAAACTTTAAGAAACGACAACTTTGGTTTCTTGCCAAACAGCAGTTCATACGGTGTTGTCTCAACGGATTTAGATGGTGCCCTTTTTAACATGAATCAGCTGTCTCTAATGCATAACCCCAAAACTATAGTGGTTAATCGGTAAGAAACATCATAGATTGCACTATATCCAATAATAGTACGATTATGACGTTCGGACACGCCATTATGCTGTGGTGTTCCAGGTGGCACAATTTTGTGAGACTATTCCACATTGTTTTAATTGAAGACCAAACTCGTAACTCAAATATTTGTCTCTGCGATCAGATCGTAGAAACTATATTTTCTTGTCACGATGATTTTCCACTTCACTCTGAAGTTCTTTGAACTTTTCAAATGTTTCAGACTTATGTTTCATCAAGTAGATATACCCATATCTGCTCAAATCATCTGTGAAGGTTAGAAAATAATGATACCCGCCGCGAGCCTCAACACTCATCGGACTGCATACATCAGTATGTAATATTTCCAATAAGTCAGTTGCTCGCTCCATTGTTCCGGAGAACGGAGTTTTAGTCATCTTGCCCATAAGGCATGGTTCACAAGCATCAAGTGATTCATAATCAAGTGATTCCAAAATCCCATCAGCATGGAGTTTCTTCATGTGCTTTATACCAATATGACCTAAACGGCAGTGCCACAAATAAGTTGAACTATCATTATTAACTTTGCATCTTTTGGCTTCAATATTATGAATATGTGTATCACTATGATCGAGATCCAACAAACCATTTTCATTGGGTGTATGACCATAGAAGGTTTTATTCATGTAAATAGAACAACAATTATTCTCTAACTTAAATGAATAGCCGTATTGCAATAAACATGATGAAATCATATTCATGCTCAACGCAAACACCAAATAACACTTATTTAGGTTCAAGACTAATCCCGAAAGTATAGGGAGTGTGCGATGATGATCATATCAATCTTGGAACCACTTCCAACACACATCGTCACTTCACCCTTAACTAGTCTCTGTTCATTCTGCAACTCCCATTTCGAGTTACTAATCTTAGCAACTTGAACTAGTATCAAATACTGAGGGGTTGTTATAAACACCAGTAAAGTACACATCAATAACATGTATATCAAATATACCTTTGTTCACTTTGCCATCCTTCTTATCCGCCAAATACTTGGGGTAGTTCTGCTTCCAGTGAATAGTCCCTTTGTAGTAGAAGCACTTAGTCTCAGGCTTAGGTCTAGACTTGGGCTTCTTCACTTGAGCAGCAACTTGTTTGTCGTTCTTCATGAAGTTCCCCTTGTTCCCTTTAACCTTTTCTTGAAACTAGCGGTCTTGTCAACCATCAACACTTGATGCTTTTCTTAATTTCTACCTTCGTCGATTTCAGCATCACGAAGAGCTTGGGAATCATTTCCGTTATCCCTTGCATATTATAGTTCATCACGAAGTTCTAGTAACTTGGTGATAGTGACTAGAGAACTCTGTCAATCACTATCTTATCTGGAAGATTAACTCCCACTCGATTCAAGCAATTGTAGTACTCAGATAATCTGAGCACATGCTCACTGGTTGAGCTATTCTCCTCCATCTTGTAGGCAAAGTACTTGTCAAAGGTCTCATACCTTTCGACACGGGCATGAGTCTGAAATACTAATTTCAACTCTTGGAACATCTCATATGTTCCGTGGCATTTCAAAAACGTCTTTGAAGCCTCGATTCTAAGCCATAAAGCATGGTGCACTAAACTATCAAGTAGTCATCATATCGAGCTTGCCAAACGTTCATAACGTCTGCATTTGCTCCTGCAATCAGTCTGTCACCTAGCGGTGCATCAAGGACATAATTCTTCTGTGCAGTAATGAGGATAATCCTCAGATCACGGATCCAATCCGCATCATTGCTACTAACATCTTTCAACTTAGTTTTCTCTAGGAACATATCAAAAATAAAACAGGGGAGCTAAATGCGAGCTATTGATCTACAACATAGATATGCTAATACTACCAGGACTAAGTTCATGATAAATTAGAGTTCAATTAATCATATTACTTAAGAACTCCCACTTAGATAGACATCCCTCTAATCATCTAAGTGATCACGTGATCCAAATCAACTAAACCATGTCCGATCATCACGTGAGATGGAGTAGTTTTCAATGGTGAACATCACTATGTTGATCATATCTACTATATGATTCACGCTTGACCTTTCGGTCTCAGTGTTCCGAGGCCATATCTGCATATGCTAGGCTCGTCAAGTTTAACTTGAGTATTCTGCGTGTGCAAAACTGGCTTGCACCCGTTGTAGATGGACGTAGAGCTTATCACGACGAACTTTGGCAACGGTGCATACTCAGGGAGAACGCTTTTATCTTGAAATTTAGTGAGAGATCATCTTATAATGCTACCATCAATCAAAGCAAAATAAGATGCATAAAAGATAAACATCACATGCAATCAATATAAGTGATATGATATGGCCATCATCATGTTGTGCTTGTGATCTCCATCTCCGAAGCACCGTCATGATCACCATCGTCATCGGCGCGACAGCTTGATCTCCATCGTAGCATAGTTGTCGTCTCGCCAACTATTGTTTCTACGACTATCGCTGCCGCTTAGTGATAAAGTAAAGCAATTACAGGGCGATTGCATTGCATACAATAAAGCGACAACCATATGGCTCCTGCAAGTTGCCGATAACTCGGTCACAAAACATGATCATCTCATACAATAAAATATAGCATCATGTCTTGACCATATCACATCACAACATGCCTTGCAAAAACAAGTTAGACGTCCTCTACTTTGTTGTTGCAAGTTTTACGTGGCTGCTTCGGGCTGAGCAAGAACCGTTCTTACCTACGCATCAAAACCACAACGATAGTTCGTCAAGTTAGTGTTGTTTTAACCTTCTCAAGGAGCGGGCGTAGCCATACTCGGTTCAACTAAAGTTGGAGAAACTGACACCCGCCAGCCACCTGTGTGCAAAGCACGTCGGTAGAACCAGTCTCGTGTAAGCGTACGCGTAATGTCGGTCAGGGCCGCTTCATCCAACAATACCGCCGAACCCAAGTATGACATGTTGGTAAGCAGTATGACTTGTATCGCCCACAACTCACTTGTGTTCTACTCGTGCATATAACATCAACGCATAAAACCTGGCTCGGATGCCACTGTTGGGGAACTTAGTAATTTCAAAAAAATTCCTACGTACACGCAAGAACATGGTGATCCATAGCAACGAGAGGGGAGAGTGTGTCCACGTACCATCGTAGACCGAAAGCGGAAGCATTAACACAACGCGGTTGATGTAGCCGTACGTCTTCACGATCCAACCGATCAAGTACCAAACGCACGGCACCTCCGAGTTCTGCACACGTTCAACTCGATGATGTCCCTCGAACTCCGATCCAGCCGAGCTTTGAGGGAGAGTTCCGTCAGCACAACGGCGTGGTGATGATGTTGATGTTCTACGGTCGCAGGGCTTCGCCTAAGCACCGCTACGATATAATCGAGGTGGACTATGGTGGAGAGGGGCACCGCACACAGCTAAAAGATCCAAGAGATCAATTGTTGTGTCTATGGGGTGCCCCTTGGCCACGTATATAAAGGAGTGGAGGAGGGGGAGAGGGTCGGCCCCTATGGCGCGCCCTGGAGGAGTCCTACTCCCACCGGGAGTAGGATTCCTCCCCTTCCAAGTAGTAGGAGTAGGAGACAAGGAAGGGGAAGAGGGAAGAGAAGGTAGGAGGGGGCGCCGCCCCTCCCCCTAGTCCAATTCAGACTAGTCATTGGGGGGCGCGTGGCCTGCCTTTCTCTCTCCCCTAAAGCCCAATAAGGCCCATATACTTCTTCCCCCATATGCTCGTAACTCCCTGGTACTTCAAAAAATACCCGAACCACTCGGAACCTTTCCGATGTCCAAATATAGTCGTCCAATATATCGATCTTTACGTCTCGACCATTTTGAGACTCCTCTTCATGTCCCTGATCTCATCCAGGACTCCGAACTACCTTCGGTACATCAAAAAACATAAACTCATAATATAATCATCACCGAACTTTAAGCGTGCGGACCCTACGGGTTCAAGAACTATGTAGACATGACCAAGACACGTCTCTGGTAATAACCAATAGCGGAACCTGGATGCTCATATTGGCTCCTACATATTCTACGAAGATCTTTATCAGTCAAACCGCATAACAACATACGTTGTTCCAGTTGTCATCGGTATGTTACTTGCCCGAGATTCGATCGTCGGTATCTCAATACCTAGTTCAATCTCGTTACCTTCAAGTCTCTTTACTCGTTCCGTAATACATCATCCCGCAACTAACTCATTAGTTGCAATTCTTGCAAGGCTTAAGTGATGTGTATTACCGAGTGGGCCCAGAGATACCTCTCCGACAATCGGAGTGACAAATCCTAATGTCGAAATACACCAACCCAACAAGTACCTTCGGAGGCACCTGTAGAGCACCTTTATAATCACCCAGTTACGTTGTGACTTTTGGTAGCACACAAAGTGTTCCTCCGATAAACGGGAGTTTCATAATCTCATAGTCATAGGAACATGTATAAGTCATGAAGAAAGCAATAGCAACAAACTAAACGATCAAGTGCTAAGCTAACGGAATGGGTCAAGTCAATCACATCATTCTCCTAATGATGTGATCCCGTTAATCAAATGACAACTCATGTCTATGCTAGGAAACTTAACATCTTTGATTTCACGAGGCTAGTCAGTAGAAGGCATACTCAGACACTCGTTTTGTCTATGTATTCACACATGTTTATGTTTCCGGTTAATACAATTCTAGCATAAATAATAAACTTTATCAATGGAAATAAAGGAATAAATAATAACTTTATTATTGCCCTCTAGGGCATATTTCCTTCACGGACCCAAGAAGACAACATCTATTGGGGCACAACTGGACCCAACGGTCTGACATCGCGCTACGAGAATTTCTGCGCGAAAAACTGGGATATATTTGCCTAGCACCCTTTGGATATGCCAGGAATCCCACGCTAGATTGGCCGAACACAGCCTCAACATATTGAAGGGATTTAAACTGATCAAACAAACACTGCGGCATTTTTTCGAACCCAGACGTCAAGCGATGGAGGAGGAGCTAGCCAAGCTAATCGAGGGTCAGATTCATTAGAGAAATAAAACATCCCGGACTTGGCTAGCAAACTTGGTGATGGTGCCAAAGAAGGATAAATCCTGGCCATTTGTGCGTCGATTTCAAAGACCTCAATAAGGCTTTCCCTAAGGATCCCTTCTCCCTCCCCTGCATCGACCAGATTATCGATACCACCACAGGACACGATTCGCTATGCTTCCTCGATGCATATTCCGAATACCATCAAATCAAAATGAAGGAGTCCAATCAAGCCGCAGCGCCATTCATTACCCCATACGGGCCATTCTGCTTCAACACCATGCCCTTCGGGCTCAAAAACGCTCGGGCCACCTACCAACGCATGATTCAAACATGCCTGGAGAAACAGATCGGCAAGATAGTTGAAGCATACGTGGATGACGTCGTCATTAAAACTAGGCACGTCGAGTCACTAAGAGACGATTTACGTCTCACATTCGACAACCTCCGTACATATGACATCAAGCTCAATCCAGCAAAGTGTGTTTTCGGCGTTCCTACTGGAAATCTGCTGGGCTTCATCGTTTCCAATAGAGGAATTGAAGCAAATCCAGCCAAAATCCGAGCCTTGGCACAATTGGCCACACCAACGGACCTTAAACAGCTCCAAAAACTCATTGGGTGCGTGGCCGCTTTATCTCCAGATTGGGGGGAAAGGCATTGCCATTGTATCGCCTCCTCCGGTGCACCGATCACTTCGAGTGGACGGATGCGGCAATAGCCGGACTGGAAGAAATAAAAACCCTTCTCGCGAGCAACCCAATCCTGGCCGCACCGAACATCAGTGAACCCATGGTATTATACATATCGGCAACACATCAGGTGGTGAGCGCCGTGCTCGTCGTGGAACGAGACCAGGACGGACGCAAATTCCCAATTCAGAAGCCGGTATATTACGTATCCACCGTCCTCACACCATGCAAATCCCGGTACCCTCATTATCAAAAGATAGCATACGCGGTCTTCATGGCATCCCGGAAGCTACGACACTACTTCCAAGAATGTTCTATCATGATGGCTTCCGAAGTACCACTCAATGATATAATAAACAACCGCGATGCTATGGGCCGGATAGCCAAATGGGCCATTGAGCTCCTTCCATTCGACATAACATACAAACCACGCCGAGCCATCAAATCCCAAGTACTGGCGAACTTCGTCGCCGAATGGACAGAGCCCGAACTCCCTAAAGAGTACGGCACATATTCCAACTGGGTTATGTATTTCGATGGTTCCAAAATGCTGGCAGGATTAGGGGCGGGTGTCATTTTAACGTCCCCCACAGGAGACGTAGTCCAGTACGTACTCCAAATATTATACACAGACTCCAATAATGCAACCGAATACGAGGCCTTATTACATGGTCTCCGGATGGCTGTCTCTATGGGCATACAACGCCTGGAAGTGCGTGGGGACTCAAACCTCGCAGTATCTCAAATAAATGGAGATTTTGATGCCAAAGATCCGAAGATGGCGGCTTACCGCAACGCTGTCCTAAAAATGTCGGCTCGATTTGAGGGGCTTGAGTTTCATCATGTGGCTTGAGAAATTAATCAAGCGGCGGACGTCCTCACTCGCATTGGCGCCAAACGCGCCCCCGTCCCACCTAATATCTTTTTGGAAAGGCTCTTTAAGCCGTCCGTGGTGTGACAAGGGGAGAGCGGCAACGCCAGTCCGGATCCGAACACAACCCAGCCTCAGAACACAATGATATAATCGGGGGCTCAGCCACCGAAATAACACCGTCGGCCCACCTAATCATGGAAGTCATTGTCCCATGGACCAAACCCTTCTTGGCCTACCTTAATAGTAAAGAACTCCCAGAGGACCAGAATGAGGCTCGCCGCATCATTCGGCGCTCGAAGGCCTACAAGGTTCATGAAGGAGAGCTCTACAAGAAAAGGGCTACCGGAGTTCTTCAAAGATGTATCTCCGAAGAAGAGGGGCGGCAGCTCTTGGCTGAAATTCACTCCGGATTTGGCGGGCGCCACGCTGCAGCTCAGGCCCTTGTTAGCAAGGCCTTCTGTACAGGTTTTTACTGGCCGACGGCCCGAGCAGATGCACAGGGCCTTGTCCAACGTTGCATCAGATGCCAGCTATTCGCCAACCAAAGCCACATGCCCCCCACCGCTCTACAAACAATCCCCATCACTTGGCCTTTCGCGGTCCGGGGGCTCGATATGGTCGGGCCCCTTAAAGGTGGAAGCCATAAGAGAAAGTATCTGCTGGTCATGGTGGATAAATTCACTAAGTGGATAGAGGCCAAACCAGTCAAAACGGCTGAGGTGGGGCCAGTAATAGACTTCATATCCGGTGTGGTGCACCGTTATGGTGTTCCACACAACATCATCACTGATAACGGCTCCAATTTCACAGCCAATGAGGTGAAAACTTGGTGTGCTAATCTGGGCATTAAGCTCGACTACGCCTTTGTCTACCACCCGCAAACAAATGGTCAAGTCGAACGGGCTAATGGTCTTATTATGAGCGGCATCAAACCCCGACTAGTGCGGTCTTTGAAAGAATCAAACAAGCACTGGGTTGAGGAGCTTGACTCCGTACTCTGGGGGCTGCGGACCACGCCTAACCGCACTACTAGATATACACCTTTCTTCATGGTGTACGGTGCGTAAGCTGTGTTGCCTTGCGATATTATCCATGACTCACCTCGAGTGCGCATGTATGAAGAGAGAGAGGCCGAGCTTGATCGGCAGGACAGCCTAGATACCCTGGAGGAGGAGCGTGATGTTGCAAGAGCCCGTTCCGCATTTTATCAACAACAGGCCCGCAAATATCAAAGCAGAGAAGTACGGGCCAAGACCTATAATATAGGCGAACTCGTACTACGCTTGCCCGAGAAGAAAAAGGACAAACTCAAGACCAAGTGGGGGTCCCTTCATAATTGACGAGGTTCTCACGGGAGGAGCGTACCGCCTGCGTGCCGCATCAGAAAATCACCTAGAGCCTAACCCCTAGAACGTGGCCAGACTTCGAAGATTCTATGCCTAGCGCCAAACTATGTGTTTGTCTCCTTCTCCCTGTTGTCTCCTTTATTTTTTTCCTTTTTGTCTAGAACTCAAACTCTTTCGCACGGCTAAACCGTGCACTTGTGATGTACACATCCTTGAGCATGTACGTCCACTATACCTGGAGGCTTCCCGACAGAACTTATTTTCCGAGCACAAGCTCATCACATATGTGTTTCTTCTCATATGTACCTTTTCTTTTTTTCTCGCCATTATATCATCGATATGACTTAAGTTTTGGCCAAGCTGGGTTGCCTGGCTCCTATGCTTATGCCCTATGTTCCCGTTAGTTCGGCTAGGGCATAAAGGGAGCACCTCTACGATTGTTACTGCCAGGTCATCCGAATGTGTACCTCGGACTGGGTGAGGCCGAAAGCTAGCGTTCTTAAGAGCATACTCGGTCGGCGGACTAAAGATGCTTTATATTCCTTCCATTATGAACCTCCAGATGATTACCTATATGTAATATTATCAACAGTTCGGACATGCATTTAATGCATGCACACCCAGGTAAAGGAACCCCTAATGAACTATCCTCCCTGAAGATGTTTCTTACAATCATAATGTACTATAACATAACTAGCTGGATACAATTATTTGTTCAAGGCAACTATGACCCGTACGCCAGTTCCCATGCATACCCCGGTCTATTTTACCGCTAAGGTATTCGGAAACACTCCACACCTTCGGGTCCAGAGGTTGAAGCGAAAAGGTCGCCATGACATTGTTTCTATAATTCAGCTAGAGTCACATATGTCAAGGAAAGTACATAGTCACTAGGACTCAAAAAT
Organism: Triticum urartu; assembly: GCF_003073215.2. Classification (NCBI taxonomy): domain Eukaryota; kingdom Viridiplantae; phylum Streptophyta; class Magnoliopsida; order Poales; family Poaceae; genus Triticum; species Triticum urartu. The sequence goes on along the minus strand of NC_053024.1, from coordinate 628,011,030 downwards.
TTCCTCCTCTATGTCGTCCAAGGCGGTCTAACTTACAATCCTGCTGGGAATACTTGGTGGCTACTTCTACTTGGTCATATACCAAATTAACGGGAATTTCTTTTCCATCTCACCCTAGAGGTCCGACCCGAGCCATATGATTCAGATCAAGCTTGGTATACCGTGTCTTCACCATGGCCCAGGCTTCCCGTGCACCTTCCGACAGGCCGATATCTTCCCAGTCGAAAGCGTCCGTGCTCCCTTGAATAGATGTATCAGCTCCTCCATTTTCCTGAGGGGAGGTGGATGGCCATAGGGCCTTGGCAACACTTCGCATCGCCTGCCAGCTTGCTCATGTGCCTGCGACACTCTTGTAGCAGATCGCTCGACGATCCGACATTCCTCTTCGGGACGACCGGTCAGCATACTGCAGATATAACTCTATCAGCACCTTATGCCTCCGAATTATTCGAAAGTAATTCGACCACATAGTGAATATGCCGCCCGCAGCCTTTTATTCTCCTTTACGAGTTCGCCAGCTGGGCATGTACATCTTTCAGTTCCTCGCCAGTTGGGTGTTCGAATCCCGGAGCTTGTTTTTCTCCACAACGACCTTAGTTAACACACGCTCACCCGCGGCTAGCATTTTTTGGATCCTCATTCTCCGCTTCGAGTGGCTTCCAGTTGTTCTTGCAGTTGACTAATGATCCAATTAAGAGGTAAGCAACCGTGTTAGCATTATTGGTATACCATTATGTTTTCTCGATGGAGGGAAACATTACCAGGAGATGCCTTCTTGGATTTCTCCAGTTCGCATTGGCAGCTAGCTGCGTCTGACACTTTTCTAGCTCCTGAGATAACAGACTGTTCTTCTCGTAGCACCTGGTTATACATTGATCCTTAAATCAGTTGTATCAACTACTTTAAGTCTCGGGGCTACTGGTGTATGATTATAAATCTACGCTTACCCATATCTTTCAATGCTGGTCTGTGGCCCAGACAAGACCATCCCGAGCAGCTCGGATGTATGCATCGGCCGAATTAAAGCATCAAATGCCTCTTTTGGAAAACCAGGATTAGAAGAACGGCCCTCTAATGACGATGATTCATAGCGCTCTCCACTTTAGAGTTCATGATGGACATGTCGTCGAATCTCTATGGAGAGGACAGTTCGGTGCCACTCCGTGTCAGCCCTCGTCCTTTGGCAGGGTCCGGAACTGACTAGTGAGATGCATGTCCGCCGATCCCGGGACACAGACCGACGGATACTTTTCCTGATAATGGCGAATGGCATTACAATTTGATGTGACGATCAGAAAGGGTATTCTTGAAAGAAAAGCCTTACCTCTTTACGAGGGTTCTGCATGTTATCATTGCCTTCCTCTTCAAAGATGCGCCAGGTGGGCGCTGCTCTCCTCAGGATTTCTGATGCATGTTGCGGTGCTGAGCGCCTCCCCTTTAGAACACGGAATAGTGTATGGGTGAGGCATAGTAAGGGAGCTCTTTCAAAGAAAGTTCCTTTAAATTACTTACATGCGAAGCGAGGAAGGAGGCCGGGGTAATCGGCGATGATAGGTACATCTGTACCGTCATAGCTCGTCTATAGAATATTCCATCCTCGAGCTCCACAAATATGTCGGATCTTCTTCATATCTGGGGTCAAGATCCGGTTGCGATTCTCGCTGAGGGGCGGGTCATGGATCCCTCGACAGCCTTTCGCCATTCCTGTCGGATAGATAGGTTGTCAAAGATAATTCAGGGAGAGAGTAAAATAGTGGAGTTAGAGCTTACCCAGCTAGGAGGATTATACATGGAAAATCGTCTCGATATTGGAGATGGGTGATCCTCCTTCTCCCCTTTATATAGTTCGGCCAATATTTTGGCCAGAGTGGCGGGGGTCTTTGGGCCTTCCGACCGTAGCGTGAGGCATCGTCTTCCCCATTGTAGTGCCACATGGGCAGCCCTCTGTATTGGAGTGGTTGGACCCCCCGCGCTATGGAAACCGCCATTACATCGACTATTGACAATCCGGACTGGCGAGCATCTTAATCTTGCCCAGCAGCAGCTGACCTCTGCGCTATCCTCTTCTCGAGGCTCCGAGGACGCCAGCTATGGCATTTTTTCAATGGAGCACTTGAAAATTCGGGAAGGCCCATACGGACTGGGTCGGGAAGAGCGACGTCGTGATATAAAACCATTCGGAAGGCCACTCTTAGGAAGCCTTCTTCGGCGTGCTGGACAGGTATCCGGTCGGCGATGCGCCACACTTCGGCTCCCCCACTTCAAATATTGACCCTCCTTGGTTACGAGGGACAAGGCAGAATAGTCTTCTCCATAAATCGAAATGGGCCTCATAGCCCAGGAATAGCTCGCATAGAGCGACATAGCCCGCAATATGCAGGATGGAGGCGGGAGTAAGACTATGCAGTTGGAGGCCATAATACTCCAGCAGACCTCGGAGGAAGGGATGGATCGGAAATCCGACACCTCTTAACAAGAAGGGGACGAAGCATACTCGTTCCCCCCTAGACGGATTGGGGAAGTTCTTCGCTTGAGCCCCGCCATTGAAGGACGTCATCCCTGCTCGTACGGGGACCAAATCCATGGGAGGAAGAAAGCCATGTGTTTGTAGCTTCACTAGCTGACTGTGAGATACAGAACATATCTCCCATTCACCCTTTTTCGGAGTTGTGGGGACGAGAGGAAGAGCTGGGAGCACTAGCCATGTTGGGCTGGTTCTGCTCTGCAAGCTCTGAGGATTTCTTCCATGGAATTTGGAAGGGGATCTGAGATCTATTCTCTTTAAATAGGCACCTTTCTGGTACGGCCAGGGTGGTATATGTAAAAATACCCCGACCTCTTGTATTCACTCAACACGTGGAAGCTAAAGTCGGGAAGGCGCCGAAGCCGAGGGCGCGACATTAAATGGAGAGCCGAATACATCACTTTAAAGTCGTATGCCGAACACCCCATCATTGAAGTCTAGTTCGGGGGTTACTGAGGGAGTCCTGGACTAAGGGGTCCTCGGGCGTCCGACCTATTGGATAAGGGCCGGACTGATGGGCTGTGAAGATACAAAGACTGAAGACTCTACCTGTGTCCGGATGGGACTCTCCTTGGCGTGGAAGGCAAGCTTGGCAACCAAATATGAATATTCCTTTCTTTGTAACCAACCCTTGTGTAACCCTAGATCCCTCCCGTGTCTATATAAACCGGAGGGCTAGGTCCGTAGATAGATACACATAATCATAGCCAGGCTAGAGTTTTAGGGTTTAGCCATTACGATCTCGTGGTAGATCAACTCTTGTAATACTCATATTCATCAAGATCAATCAAGCAGGAAGTAGGGTATTACCTCCATAGAGAGGGTCCGAACCTGGGTAACATTGTGTCCCCCGTCTCCTGTTACCATCGATCCTAGACGCACAGTTCGGGACCCCCTACCCGAGATCCGCCGGTTTTGACACCAACATTCGTCGCCATCATCATCACCAACCTTCCTTCGTCATCAATTTCATGATGCTCACCGTCGTGCATGAGTAACTCCATCGTAGCCTTGCTGGACGGTGATGAGTTGGATGAGATTTATCATGTAATCGAGTTAGTTTTGTTAGGGTTTGATCCCTAGTATCCACTATGTTCTGAGATTGATGTTGTTACGACTTCGCAATGCTTAATGCTTGTCACTAGGGCCAGAGTGCCATGATTTCATATCCGAACCTATTATGTTTTCATGAATATATTTGTGTTCTTGATCCTATCTTGCAAGTTGTAGACACCTATTACGAGTTATGATCTGCATACCCCAATGTGACAATAATTGAGATTCTTTCCGGTGATTACCGTAGTTTGAAGAGTTCATGTATTCACTAAGTGCTAATGCTTTGTTCCGGTTCTCTATTAGGAGGCCTTAATATCCCTTAGTTTTCATTAGGACCCCACTGCCAATGGGAGGGTAGGACAAAAGATGTCATGCAAGTTCTTTTCCATAAACACATATGACTATATACGGGATACATGCCTACATTATATTGATGAATTGGAGTTAGTTCTGTGTCACCCTAGGTTATGATTACTACATGATGAATATCATTTGACACAATTATCATTGCCGATCCATTATCTACGAGTTCGTCACATATTGATCTTTGCTAAGTTACTTTCGTGCTACTGCTGTTACAATCACTACAAAACTGCTACTGTTGCTTTTGTCACCGTTACCGTTACTTCTATATTACTTTGGTACTAAATACTTTGTTGCAGATATTAAACCTTTTAGGTGTGGTTGAATTGACAACTCAGCTGCTAATACTAAAGAATATTTTTTGGCTCCCCTTGTATCGAATCAATAAATTTGGGTTGAATACTCTATCCTCGAAAACTGTTGCGATCCCCTATACTTGTGGGTTATCACTCATCGGAGCCGGAAGAGGAGGAGGAAGAGGAGGCACAGTCGACTCCGATGGTTGTGGCGGATCCGGACGAGGACAAGGCGGAGCAGCCGGCACCGGCTCCGGGCTTCAACATGAAGGACGCGGAGGCGGAGTTCGCGGTCGCCCAAGCGGCCGAGATGGCGAAGCAGCAGGCCATCCTGGATTCCATCCAGGATGAGGCCTATGTGGAGGCCAACGGGCAGGAACAGGTGAAGACTGACGTGCTTTTCCGAACTTGGCACAGAGATAGAGGCGGAGGCCGATGCGGAGCAGCCGCCACCATGTACCCGGAACCGGGCACGGAGATAGTGGACATCTCCTATGTGGATTAGGGTGGTATAGGTTGATCTACATAGGATTTGCTTACTCACATGCTTTCTACGGATTTAAGATTTCAAATATATGGTATCCAGATGCAGAGAAGTAAATATGAGGTGTGATCGGCCACTGCTCACGGACACGTCCGTGTTTGAGGGGTTGGATTTGACAAGTCCGGCTGTAGATACTCTTAGCACGGCGACTTTCTTACTATCTATTATAATAATGTTTGTCCGCCTCCGTAATGAAGGGACGATGACGGCGACGTGCCTTTGGTTCACTCTAGTATTTGTAGTCGTTGGTAGGTGGTCTAAGGACCTGTAATTTATTTCTGATTCCTACTACTTATTTTATTCAGCTATTGCGTGAGGTTGCAGGACGCTCATTTTCATTCAAGTCTTCTATGGTTTTCTTCCGTTTCAAAAGATCTCAACCTGTGCAGGCTTTACTCGAGCCGATTTTGATTGTTGGAACAAGCGCAAAGTGCTTGCGTGCATCGATCGTGACGGCGTCGCCCGCTCGATCGTGTGGCACGCACGATGCCGACGTAAACACGAGTTGCACACTTCCTGTACGTCCCGCTCGTGCTCGTATTCTAGGGTCAGATTGAGCCGCGTCTCGTCGGACGATTTACCTGTGATGAGTCGTCACGTCTGTCCCTCGCCGGTAAACAGTGCCGTCGACACGGAAATCTTCGTCTGATCTATCGATCTCTCGGAGGATCCGGAGACAAGCCCGACACGGACGTCACACGACATGTCGCGCTCTGCCTCTGGCGGCGCACGGCCGGGCGGAATGCCCCATGCTCGATCGATCGGTGGTCTGCTCCCAGGATAAAACTCCACGGCGATGGACAGTTTGACACCCTCGACCAGTCGACCGACGCGACCGTCAGAGAACAGAGGAGGCGCCCGATCAGCGGAGGATCGACCCAAGTGGAGACGCAAATTGCTCGGACGACCGCGACGAGCCATGCTGCACACGACACCAATGATCGATCCGCAGTGGAGGATCAACACGGGACGGCCGGAGCTTTCCTACGAGCTAGTCGCCCGCCCGCTTTCTCGTTTCGTCCCTTTCAGCTGCCCCGCGTGCAACAGGAAGCCACGCCGGCGGCCTCCTGGCCTCGGCGAGCGAGCGAGCGATCGATCGTCCGAGACGAGACGTTGCCGTCGCACGCGCGCTCTTTTTGCTTTCGCTTTTTAGCAAGGCCTTTCTTTGGTTTGCATGCGCGCGCTTTTGCTAAGTTAGGCGGGTACTGGTGCACACACAGTTTTGCTCATTGTCGCTAGAGGCGACCTGACATGGCCTCCGACTACCATCCAAGTTGGTTCAGTCATCCATCTCGCGCACGGAACGGTGGAGGGACTGCAGTCTGGCGGTGCTGGGAAACAACGGAATAATCATTGATCCCAGTCATCATTGGCAATAGAATAATTTAAGCGGAGGCCGAGACGAGGATCAGACGTCAACTTGCTCAAGTGAAGAGATCAGGATAGGCTGATAGCTTGCTGCCCAAAGCCACCCGGTTTTCTCGATCTACATTCTGCAGATAAGCACCCCTCGTGCAGCTGACTCTGACTCCTAATGTCATGTGTGATCTCTGACAAGGCAAGTTTTAGCATGGAAGTTAAGCTGTTACTGTCTTAGATCTAGGCTTCAGATTCAGAAGACGACCGATCGCGTCATCTCTCCAACGTTTTCCCACTGCTAACACAAATATCTGATCTTCCATGATGCTAAAGCGCTTGCAGAATCATCGTGAATTGACCGCCCAAGAATCTCCTCGATGGATCCGATATCCCCGTTGCTGTTGAGACGCTGACTCGACCTGAATAATTGCCCCGTCAGTGCTTCCCTCTGCATCTGAGTGGCCACGTAGGCTCATGGGCCATGAAGATGCGCAACATATGCAGATAGACATGCGAACTCTTGACAGTACCTTAACCACCAGCATTGAGGGCCTCTGGAAACAGCAAACACGGACGTATCGCTAGCCGTTGGATCTACACGTGCAGCCGCATTATTGCAGAGTTTGCCGACGTGCCGAGACGAGTGATCGATGGACGATAGTCCAGACATATAGTGGCACCAAAAGCAGGTGTCGCTGGGTGCATGTCAAGAGGCTAGAGATGCTACTAGTACGGACGATGTTTGTGACAAGAACCCACTCGAGTGGAACATGCATGAGCCAAAGGTGGTGTCACAACATAACTGCAATAATGGAAAACGTAATTGGTCCCCCAGATTTATGAAGATACTCCAATCGGATTGACTGTTCCATGACAATGCAGCTTTAGGTCAGCTTATATTCTGTGCTTGATTCCACTTAAATATCTAGTTTTTTTTAAAAGAAAGAAGATTAAAACCCCCAGCCTCTGCATCAACCGATGGATACAGTCATCTTTATTTATTATTCAACATACGTCTAATAAGAACATACATGAAGCCACCCAAAGCAACCATTCACACCTACAAAACTCGATAATGTGGAGTGCTCTCACTCCCATATCTAAAACCGGTGTCGTTGCCGATCTATCCACGTAACGTATCGGAATGAATAGCCGGTGCAGCAGCAGACCTAAACCGTACACCACATGCACATGTTTTAGAAGCCGTCATCATCATTGGACCGCTGACCCATCTTCAAGAGAGAGATCTGCATCATCCTTGCCAGTCTGTCCATCCGTCGACGTCGCCACAACGCCCAACGACGCCACTGCCCTGCGCTCGTCGATCCAGACGCGAAGATTCTGGAGGATCTGTCGTGCGTAGCACCTGCCGACCAGGCATGACATAGCGTAGCACCTGCCGGCTAGGCATGACTTGACATCTCCACCGAAGCTCTGTGCAAGACGAAGCCGCTCCACCTCCTGCCCCTGTCTTCCAGCGCTGCTCCATCAACGATGCTCACAAGAGAGAAACGACACCGCAGTACCACCATCGTCCGATCTAGAAGACCAGATCCTAGGGTTCCCCCAGAGCAGCACGAGTGGGTCGACAGAAGTTACACGACGATGGGTTCATCAAGGTAACGGCGCAGAACGCCGCCATCGCCTGCCATCGGCTCGGTTTTCACCAGCAACTCTGTCTTCCCGACTCGTAGCCGGGACAAGATGACGGATCTCGAGATCTGGCCATCCAGCCTCAGGCCAACCACCTCCGACAAAGGAGATGACCACCACCGCCGGATGCACTAGCCAGATTTGACCAGAGGCGCCGCCGAACAATCCACCAATATTTAGCTGCAGCTCGCAGAATTCCTCGAAATCTTTCCTGTAGTAATTTTTCATTCATATTCCCCTTGACTTCAGTGGCGACATGTCGGATTTGTCTAACAAGAATCGTAGAATCAATCCAATCAATTTGAATGGTAAAATCATAGAATCGTTTTTTAAAAAAAAATTGGAGGGTTTACCCCTGATCTCTGCATCGACAATGCACACAACCATACATGATGGAAATGCATTCCGACAACCTAGAATGACAGTCCTCAGTGTGGTTTAGCTTGGTGTCTACATATTCCGCCTGGTCCTTCTGGCGGTCTTCTTGCCTTCGTTTTTGTGATCGGAGCTCCTCTTCGGGCATTTGGCTCGAGGTCGTCGAGGTGGTGTCTTGTCTATGGCTTTGGGACTACATGGGCAGCACACCAACCGGTGTTTGCGATGTGGTCTCGGCTATGTTGGTCCTTTGTTGATGTATGTGCCTTGCCTCGCCAGAACGTTGTGGTCGTCCGTGGGGGTATCGACCTCTAAGAGGGTACGGTTGGCTCCGATCACTACCATTCTTGTGGCATCAACTTTGTACCCTGCCCCTTTATGTGCCCTATGGAGCTTGCACTCGTGTAGACCTTTCTAAAAATTGTTTAGCTAAAGATGAGTTCCTGATTTTTGAATTTGGGTCAGTCGATTCATCGCAAAAGGAATGCGGAGAAGAGGTGTAGCACCAAGGCCACTGACGGCGCTGCCAGGGAGAGCGTAGGGAGACCTGGGACACCAGCAAGGCCTCAGTCAGGAAGAACCGCATCTAGAGACAACACGGCTCAGGGGCAAGTTAGAAGGTTGATAGTTATGGGTGTAGGGTGTGCAGACTTGCTATGAAAATATCATGGTGCGTTGATTTAGATAAATGGTCGGGGTGGCGGTGGGGGCAATGAGGTTGGCACGGGAGGCGCCTGCAACAGGCAGCCCGCCCGGTGGCAGTATGCTGCAAGAGGAAGAAGAACGGTTGGAGGTAGAAGAGATAATCGAATCCGCCTAAACCAGCGCACTGGAGGAGGAGCCCATATGCCAACCTTGAATTGTTACCGGTCTATGAAATAGACCGCCTAGTCAGCACCCAACTCGATCGCCATGTAACCTAGATATCTAAAACCACCGTACTAATTTTTAATCTATTTGGCAAACAAGACTAAGACTTTCTCGGAATGATCAGCACGGTAGTTTTCATTTTTTTAAGTATGTTTTCAACATTTTATGGGCATTTTCATTTAGGATCCAGAATTTTATCAAAATTTACTCTGAATATGTATTTTTCCTATATTTTTTAGTCTGTTTGGCAAAAAGATCGAAACTTTCCTAGAATGATTAGCACAGTAGTGCTCATTTTTTAGAATTGTTTTCTGATTTTTTTGGGCACTTTCAAATTTTGGGTCAACTTTTGAACAAAAAGGGGCTGACGTGGCAGCTGACTAGGATGGGTGCTTGAACGGTCGACTGGTCAAAACAGCCAAAAAAAAGTAGTTTCAAGAGAGGAGGGTTGATAGTTGTCTGGTTTTCGGAGTTCGAAGTTGCAAAGTAGACGATTTTGATGTTCGGGGTTGTTTCTTAGACAATTTAGGGATATAATATGGACTTAGCTCTCTATCTAACGGCTCAGATTGGCCCTAGCAAATCGACTGACCCAATCTATTTTTGGGGGCAACTAGCAAACATGTTCTTCAGCAGGGACGTCCACTGCTCCGAATAATTAAAGTTGGACACAGGAACAAGTCAAGCAGGGGATCATTTCGCTGTCGCAGCACTAGAAGCTGATGCAATGGCGGTTTAACTTACGCTCTATTGTTTGACATATAGGAGTATTCATTAGTAGATTGACATGGCAGGCATTATTTTGCAATCAGTCAGGGCATCCGTCCTGCTTGCGCATGGTCTGCTGCCCGGCAGGCAGTTCACGGGGTTCACGTCGCAATCCAATCAGTCGCGCCGGTATAAAACTGTGTTCTTTGGTCTGTTGCAAAACACCACCCAGACAGATCGCCTTGGCTGCTGATTGCAGTTCTTTATCTGCATCAAGACGAGGAACTTATCTGATAATATACGAGTACGTGCGTGATCTGCAGAGAATCTGGCCAAGAGGCACGGGATGATTATAGTATTTGCCCATGATCTGGTCATGATCTGCAGCTTTCGGCCGTGCAATTGTTATGGGTTATCTGCACCTGTAGCGTTTGCTTCTAGTAGGGCAGTGAGCTGGCTCGGCAGATCTTTGACTCGAATTTCTGCTGGTGGCGTTATCGTCTCTTAGCTAGCTAGAGTCCGAGACCTGCTGATTGGCGCTTCGTTTTCCATGAACCTACCTCACCTACCGTGGTTGAAACGGGAGGGGGGCATTTCGGAGGTTCAGAAAAATCGACCGCCCTGCTCCGTTCGTTTACACTTGGTTTTTCACGAAGGCACAACAGTGTGGAGAGGAACAACAGTTGAGCTCAGCACTACTCCTCTCGATCGACCGGCGTTCTAGTGCCGGTGACTCAGCGCCCGTCGACGCGCGGGCACGGGGGCGCGGCACGTTGGCACGGGCACGGGCACGGGCACGGCCGGGGCGGAGACCGGGCGGGAGCTGCGCGACGCGGCCGTTGCTTTCACTTTCAGCCAGTGGATGGCAGCCTCCACCAGTCACCAGACCACCAGCGATGCCGCCCGCCGCAGCCTCCCGCGATCCACCACAGGATAGAAGATTCCGGCGCGCGCGGGTGGGGCTGGACGGGACGGAGCCCGTCGCGCTTGGTCCCCGCGCAGTGTAAAATCCGTCCCTGTCGCGCCCACCACGCAGGGGCGGGCGTGCAAGTGCGAATCCCGAGACGCAATGAACCGCCACCGCTATATATACGCCGGCCGGCGCATCAGACGGAGCAGAGGCTTCAGAGCATTTCCGCGCCGCGACCCAAAGGAAAGCTAGAGGCGCCCGCACCTCCTGCCTCCGTGGCCGCTCTCCTCTGCTCCGTCTCTCTCGCTCCACTGCTTATAGCCCAGAGCTCGCCCGCCGGTTCCTCTCTATCTCTCCCTCTCCTCCTCTGGCACTCTGCTGCTTCGATCCAGGCCAAGGAATTCCGCCCGCGTCTCCTGCCTTCCTGCAGCCGGTGCGTTCCTTCGTTCCCCTGTGCTGTGCCCTGCCTTTTGTGTGCGGTTACATTTCTCCATTTGGTACGCGGACAAGTTTTGGTACTAGCAGGATTGATTGAGTACCTATGCATGTGCTCGCTCCTAATATATACAGTACGTCTTATATTTGTTGACATACTTAGCTACCTATAAAACGTCCTATATTTGTTTACGGAGAAAGTACTTTACCGCTTTGATGGGAAAATCTGGTTTTCGTGAGGTGCCTAATGCACTGGTACGGAGGGAGTAGCAGGATTGATCGAGTACCTATATATGTACTTTACTGCTTTGGTAGTTTTGGGCGTTAAAACTTACTTCAAAACAATAGAGGGCTGCATGCATCAATTGATGCACGAGCCGGGGTTTTCCCTCCTTTTTGAAACAAAAACTTTACTAGTTTATTGTACTAGAGAGTATGGAGCCACATACCTCCTCCGTTCGTCATTATAAGATGTTTTGGATATTTCAATATGGACTATATACTAGTTAAAATAAGTGAACAAAGACACTAAAACATGTCTATACACATCCGATTCACAAAAAAGTTACAACGTCCTGTATTTGTAAATGGAGGGAGTACTATATAAGTATGGCTTGATGTATATAGCTCACTTTAGTCATAATAATGTTGTATTGCTTTTTGATGCATTTCTTGATTCATATCATGTACTCTGATTGCTTTTCCCGGGAAGCGGTAGTCTGCCACATGGACATTTTTTTGTGAGACGAAACACATGGCCATATTATTAATTATCGTAGAGTAGCTCTTCTGACCAAGAGAAGTAGAGACCAATGGAGAAATATTGCTGCGACTGGTTAGGGGCATTGGACAGAGGAATCAGCATTCCATACGCATGGTTCATGCCGCTGACGGCGATGTGCTGGTGTTCATCAGTACTTGACAAAACATAGGTTAGCTCCGTGCCAAGATGATGCATGCAGAAAGCGTGGAACTTCGCCCGTTTGCAGATGAGATCATGTAGTAGAGTGTCGCTGCGCCCCTGCACCGTTCGGTCGTGTGTGGTCGGCAACGATCTGCTGTAGATGGAACTGCAGGCACCAGAACTCGCATTTCGCCGTCGTGTGACGCAATACTAGACAATGGCCATATGTTTTTCTTTTCTTTTCTTTTTTGACCGAAGAAAATGGCCGTATGTGCTAGAGACAACGGTAATAAGGACCTTTGTTCTGCTCTGGGAATCAAATTGTTCTGTGCGACCACTTGCTGAATGATCGAGTCGAATGTCGACATGAAGTATGAACACATCCAAGATCCGGTTCTAGTGATCCGAGACCGAGAGGCCGGGAAAAGATAGGGGTATATCCAATTAATGTACAGTACCTGCTAAAATATCTGCATAAGTTTATGTAAAAATCTGCAGTGCTTAGAAACTTAGAAGAGATTTTGGTATTCAGAGAGTACATTTCTGTTGCTGAAGAATTAGAGCATGAGAAGACTGATACTGGTATTTGCTAGGAGCCTAGGCTAACAAGAACTAGTATCTCTTTAGTAGCTTGGTCCCCACGATTATTCAGCACCAAGATTTGGCACAGTGATTTGTCTTGAAGTCTTTTCACACTTCAATTTCCATCAACTGCGATAAAAGTTCGGGTACAACTATGGTGATAGCCAACTGCAAACTGCTTTCATTCGTTTCTGGAATTTAAGCAGTATCCACTTCTGTGGAAATATCGTCTAGGCATTTATACCTTCATCAGATCCAGTGTGTCCACACTAATTTTTAGGATCCCTTATTTCTAGGTACACATTATGCAGGTCAACCTCACCTCCTCAGATATATTTCTGGTGACTAATGTTTAGGATCCCTTATTTTCAGGTACACAGGATGTCAACCTCGCCTCTTCAGATATATTTCTGGTGCATTCTACTATTTGCCAATGTTGGGATATCTACATCTTTACGTCTGGAAAAAGACGCACTCCTCGACATCAAAATTCATTTGCAGGATCCACAGAATTACATGAGCAACTGGGATGAATCTCACTCGCCGTGCCAATTTCACGGTGTAACGTGCCATGAAATTTCTGGTGAGGTCACAGGAGTGTCACTCTCAAATGCCTCGCTGTCAGGCACAATATCACCATCATTTTCTGTTCTCCACCAGTTGCATACTTTGGACCTCAGTGCAAATTCCATCTCAGGCATTATCCCTGCTGCACTGACCAACTGCACAAATTTGCAAGTTCTTAATTTGTCAATGAACAGCTTGACAGGCCAATTGCCTGATCTTTCATCATTGCTCAAACTGCAAGTTCTTGATTTATCAACAAATGGGTTTTCTGGTGCATTTCCTGTGTGGATCAGCAAATTATCAGGCCTAACTGAATTGGGCCTAGGAGAGAACAGTTTCGATGAAGGTGGTGTTCCTGAAAGCATTGGACTCCTGAAGAATCTGACATGGCTATTCTTGGGGCAATGCAACCTTAGAGGAGAGATACCAGCTTCAGTCTTTGACTTGGAGTCACTTGGGACTCTGGACTTCTCGCGCAATCAGATGACCGGTGTGTTCCCGAAGGCGATATCCAACTTGCGCAACCTGTGGAAGATTGAGCTCTACCAGAACAACCTGACTGGTGAAATTCCTCCTGAGCTTGTACACCTGACATTGTTATCTGAATTTGATGTGTCTCATAATCAACTTACTGGTGTACTGCCCAAGGAAATTGCTAGACTGAAGAATCTTAAGATCTTCCACGTCTACAGGAACAACTTCTATGGTGAGCTTCCTGAAGGACTGGGGAACTGGGAGTTTCTTGAGTCATTTTCAACTTATGAAAATCAATTCTCAGGAAACTTTCCTGCCAACCTTGGCAGATTCTCACCACTCAATACAATTGACATATCAGAGAATTATTTTACCGGTGAATTTCCGAAGTTCCTGTGCCAAAGCGACAAACTGCAGTTCTTACTGGCTTTGAGCAACAACTTCTCAGGTGAATTCCCCACCTCCTACTCTTCTTGCAAGACTCTAGAGAGGTTTAGAGTAAGCCAAAATCAGTTCAGTGGGAGCATTCCTCATGGCATATGGGGATTGCCTAATGCTGTCATCATTGATGTTGCTGACAATGGATTTATTGGAGGAATATCTTCTGATATAGGCATTTCAGCCACCCTAACCCAGCTGCTTGTTCAGAACAACAACTTCTCTAGTGAACTTCCAATGGAGCTGGGAAATCTCCCTCAGCTGAAGAAGCTGGTTGCTTCCAACAACAGATTCTCTGGCCAAATCCCTGCACACATTGGTAACCTGAAGCAATTGTCATACCTGCATTTGGAACAGAATGCATTAGAAGGGTCAATACCACCAGAAATTGGTTTGTGCGACAGCCTAGTTGACCTTGATCTTGCAGAGAATTCTTTGTCTGGCCAAATCCCTGACACAGTTGGCTCCCTTTTGATTCTGGATTCACTCAATCTATCCCATAACATGATCTCTGGTGAAATCCCTGATGCATTGCAGTCACTGAGGCCAACCTATGTTGATTTCTCTCACAACAATTTGTCTGGACCAATCCCCCCACAGCTCCTGATGATTGCCGGAGATGATGCATTCTCTGAAAACTCTGACCTATGTGTCACTGCCACTTCAGAAGGCTGGAGGCAATCAGGCACCAGTTTACGCCCTTGCCAGTGGATTGACAACCATCATAGCTTTTCACGGAGGCGGCTTTTTGCTGTGCTGATCATGGTGACCTCTTTGGTTGTTCTCTTATCTGGATTGGCATGTCTGAGATATGAAAATAACAGGCTTGAGGATTTCAACAGAAAGCAAGACACTGAGAGTGGTGATGACAGTGACTCAAAGTGGATTGTCGAGTCCTTCCATGTGCGAGGGGTCAATCCATCAGCTGCTTTGCCGGTACCCATGGTTACATAGCTCACTGTAAGTTCGAGACATCCTGTCACTTACATCGACTTATCTTTACATCTTTTTTGTAGTTATTAATGCTGTAACGGTTTAACGTTTAGTCTTCTGTGCAAGTACTGTAGAAAATATTTTGCCAGTGCTACCCAAACTCAACTACTCTATTATTCATCTTGTCCTGTCCTGGTAAATAACACCGTCTAATGAAGTGAAGCACTAACTATTTAATTTGACTATTAAAGCAGTATAATTGATGTAGTATCTTTCACTTGATACCAATATATGTTAAATGGACGCAGTTTGTCTTTTAATTTCTTCATAATATCCTTACACGTTTTGGTATCAAGTCATTAAAGTAGACCTATCCATGTATATTTGAGTAGTAACATTAACAAGTGAAATATTACTTACTCTTTAGATGCATATATTCACCTTAAAGATATCAGTATGAAGATTTAAGTCTTACGTCAGCTTATCTCTGAACTGCAGGGCTTCCGTATTCTCTCAAGGCGCGAGAAGAGAGTGACGTAAACTCTAGTCTTGTGCCGTCAGAGTTTCTTAGTGGACGTAGCTGGACAGACTACCAGTTTGAAGGTGAACTGGAAACTGTGTCCTGGGTTTGATCCCGTAACTGCAGCAGTTTGATCTATAAGTTGGCAACTATGCGTCAGAAGATATAATGAAGGTCTTTAACATTGCCCTTGTCTAAATTGTTCGAGCCCCTTCTGAGCGACCGACGATGAGAGAAGTTGTGAAAATGCTTATTGACAATGATTCTACTTCCGTATTCGGAGGGCAAAGAACAGGAATAATAAGTAAAAGCAGGCTACCTTTTCTTTGTAAGATGCCACCATCAACAAGATGAGGACCTTTACACTCAGAATAGCAACAACACTGAAGTAGCAGATTAGAATGTATTACTAGTGAGCTGGAAGCAAGTAACTAGAAGGCTGTTAATAATACTCTGGAGGTGTAGTGGCCTCTGTGGTAGCCTCATAGGTCATGTATCTGCAGCAGTTTATGTATAAATTCAGTCATATAGCTTGCAGTTTCTGTAAAAATGCTAGATGGTGATTTACTGTACTGAACTGTGATAATGATGAAACATAGCAGTGTAGTCCAATTTCGACTACTTTGAATGGGCTCGATTTTATCAAAGAGGAGCTTGTCTTTAACACAGTACTTCCTATTTCACATGTTAGTCATTCTTGCAAGTTTATTTAGAGGTAGTAGAAACAAGCCAATGGGTCATTACAACCGATCCAGCTAAGCTGTTAGCTCCAAATCTTTGCGGAACTGATCGGATATCACATCCCGATACGTGGACATCAGAGAAAAATGATACGATACAGTACAGAGACTCAGCCTACAGATTCAACCGCTATTCTACAAGTCTTGTACATCCTCTAGCTGACAGTTTTGAAAGGGGTGGAGACCTTCAGGCTATCCACGATGTCGCTCACAGAGCCTATCCCCACTGCCACTGAGATCATCAGGCAGACCATGCTCAAACCTTGCAGGAGATACCACTTGGTCCCCTTGGTGATCTTCCCCTGGGCAATGTGCATGCTTATGGGGAAGTACACGGTTAGCGGCCAGAAGCTGAACGCGCCGAGGAGCCCTAGCACCGCGTTGAAGAACGGTATCATCATTGCCACCACAGTTGTTGCAATAACTATGACCGTCCGTAGGACGAGCTTGTAGGGCGCGACGGTCACCGAGCCTCGCTGCATGAGCGGGATGCTGACGGTGTATGCGCTGCTGATGAACTTGGTGTCTGGCCACCTGGAGACAATCCACCTCTCTGCTGTAGCGAATATGGGCTGTGCATAGACCTGCATTGAGGAAAGCATTTTAGTTCCAAGTTGTTGAACAGTTCAGCTTGTCAATATTATGGAATATGCAAATTCTCAATTTCTGATTGAGATGCACTGACCTGATATGCCCCAATAAGGTGGAGGATGAGGCACATGTTGGCGATGTCGACGAGCCAGAATGGCCCTAATCCGGGGGCCGTAAGGATGTTGCCGGGAGCATCTGAACCAAATGCGGCATATCCGGCGCAGCCAACGGAGATGTAGAATATGGTGGTGGCTCCGATTCCATACATTGCTGCCTTCTTCATGGTCTTGTGCTCAGATGGTGGGGACTTCAGTGTATCCTGCAAGCAAAACAGGTAAGAAGTTACTGACAAAAAACATTGCCACCTGGAGTAATGTTCTGAAACAAAAACATGTGTATCTGAATTCTGATCAAACATGTAATTTCTGGAGTTTGAGTATCTGAATCATCATCATCCATGCTTACCTGGATCTCAATGAGCACTTCTGCGAAAGTGTAGGCAAAGGCAATGTTCCCAAGGGCAAGGAGCACGTCCCACGTCTTCTTGCTGGACGACGCCGCGGTGGCGCCTGCGATCCTCCCGTCGGGCCGGAGGCCGTGCGACGCCCACTCCGTCACCGAGAGCGCGAGCCCGATGAAGGAGTAGGCGAACGACATGACCGCCGCGACGACCGACAGCCACGTGATGTGCTCCAGGCCGGGGAACTGGGACAGCACCACCTGGACCACGGTGAAGGCGAGCATGAGCACGGTGCCCGGCGCGTCGCAGCGCGCGCCCTGGCCGTTCTCGTGCACGCAGTCCGACCTCCTGATCGCACTAGAAACAGAGAAAAAAACAGGATTCAGCATGTCCCTGAATGATAACTTGTCACGTACTTTGGTAGTTTGATTCGTGATGAGGAGGTGGACTGAATTTTGGTTGTTGGTTTGATGATACTCACACCATGCTGATGGTGGCGGTGATGGTGTAGCCGACCATGGTGCCCCACAGGTTGCCGTACTGGGCGATCCCGCACATGAACACCTCTCTGGGACCTGGGGAAAAGTTTCAGGCATTGGGTTCAGAATCCTTGCTGTTTTGCGTGTGGAGGAACAGAGGGGGACACGTACTGAGGTAGGATCGGACGGCGTCGGTGTAGGTGTGGTTCCGGGCGCCGGTGACGGGGTCGGGCGCGCGGTAGGCGTTGGCGAGCAGCGTGGAGGTGTAGTAGGTGACGCACGCGAAGCCCACCAGCGCGAGCGGCCCGGCCACCCACCCCAGCTGCGCCACGCTCCACGCCAGCGCCAGCACGCCGGAGCCGATCACCGCCGTCACAATGTGCGCCGTCGCCGTCCATACCGTCCCTGCAACGAACGAACAAACAAAGACCGCCGCCGCCGCCGCCGGGGCCGATCAATCCAAACCCCCAGGAGGAATAATCGTGCACGCTAAAGCCGTTACACAAACGCCCCTATAAACCAGGCAAAAGGAAATCGAGAGGAGGGGCGGCGCACCTTTGCGCTCGTGCTCGCCCGTCTCGACGTCCTCTGCTGCTGCTGCGGCGGCGGCGGCGTCGGCGGCGGCGTGCTTGTCCATCTTCTCGCCGCGTGGCGTGGCGTGGCGTGGGGGTGTGGGAGTCAGAGGGACGGGTGCGGCAAGGCAATGAAGCACCAGGACGGGGGTTTGGTCGGTACGTATTTATAGGACTCGGAGCAGAGCTGGGGCTGGGCTTTAAACGGGAGCTCTGATGATAGGGCCGGCACTCTGACCTGTACAACACCGGCATTCCAGGTTCGGCGCCGTCGGACTCCATTGGGCAGGGTTCGGATCCAATGCCCCGACTCATTAAATCACTGCGTTAACTACATTGGTCGTTGAACCAATCTATATTTGGATGGATACTGGTATTCTCGGTCCACCAGAGGTTAAGTCTTAGATTTGACATTGGTGCTCGCATTATTTTTGAAATTATTTTATGCTTCCGGCGATGTTCATCAGTGGGAGGAGACATTCCCCTTGACCGTGAGCTGTCGATGCTGACTTTGTAAAATCTTAAGATGCTAGGTCGGCTCAATCTCTCGAAGGTGCTCATAGCAGTATGGTGTGCGTGCATACGATTATAGGGGTGAATGTATGCTTGTGTATGTGAGCGACTGTGATTGTACTGTATTAAAAAAAAACTACATTGGTCATTAATTGCTCATGAAAGCAAAAGTACCAAATTGCAGAATCCACCCTGATGATTGTATCTTCATCAAGGTTTTTTGGTGTATTTTATATCTATACGCATCGGTCAGGGTGATAATTTTTCCTACTCAGCCGCCTCCGCAGCTGCCCGAGTTAAGTTATGATCCTGCAACACCCGATCCATGCAACATAAGTCTCCGCATGCGACACGTTTTGCGTGTGTATAAAACGTCGTTGCAACACTTCCCATTGCGATCCGTACAAGATTACTCAAGTACTCCGAGTATGCAAACAAATCACATTCATTAAACTAAAAAATGTGCATGCAACATACAGAAGCAACGCAAACAACATGCAGAACAAAGGAACCAATGATGTACATTCACATCTGTAACATAAATTCAATTACTTGTGACATGTCTAGAATCATCGACATAAAGACAATTTGTACCCAACAAACAACATGTGCACATGCAACGTGAGAGAAAAATTTACACAGCATCAAAGATCCCAAAATCCACTACAACTCACACATCAACGTAGGCACCAACTTTATCCATACGGGCACGCGGACCATGACTATGGCTTGATGGAGCCTCGCCAAAACTAGATCAGGTGGCCACATATCCATTCCATGCAGCCCCAACATCTTCCTTAGAGCTAGGTGGCGCAAACGCAAGCTCCACCATGGGGTCCTCGTCCATGTCATGAGCTTCATTACCATCCATCTAGGGTGGGAAAGAAGATGACTGGTCAAAGGAGAAAGAGCGGTGTGGGAGGATGACAACATAGTAACACAAGAGGAGAAAATCTACTTGGGGAGGGAGAGATGCTCGTGCCTCGTGGGGAAGGAGAAGCGAAAAGAATGGAGTAAGCGTCTATCAGTTTTGTGTGGCAAACCATCCTCGAGGCCGAGTCAAGGGGTTGCTTGCACTAGTTTGGGTACTTTAGGAGGTTGGGTGATCGGGAAATATATTGGGTGTTAAGTGTTTCTTGACGAAAGTTTTGTGCATGTTTTATTCTTAATAATATCAAAGGAAAATGGTAGATCTAGTTATTAGAGCCTTAAAAACTACTCAAAAAATAATCCAAATTTGTGCGGGATTTGGTGAAACGTTTGGCGGCGGCGGACTCCATGATTGGGCATAGTCCAGACCCAATGCTTCGAGTGGTTAAACCAGTGCATTAACTACATTGGTCATTATATACTTCTCTTTACGAAGAGTAAACATTGGTCATTATTTAATCTTTTCTCCTGGATTTATTAGAGCATCTCCAACCGCGGTTATAATATGGCACCAAAAAATGTTATTGGACATCAAATAGTGGATTTTATATTATCCAATGCTTCGAGGCACCAAATGAGCAAGTTCATTCAAAAAACCACCAACCACATGGTGGATCAAAAGCCATCATAGTTCACAAGTGGCCAACGCACTCGTGTCGTCGTCGCCAGCACCACCATACGTCGTCACCATCATTGTTGCCACCATCACCATTGCCTCCGCCACAACCATTGTTGCCACCACCACCGAATGACATAACCAAGATGTCCCCATGAGTTAATAACTCCCAATATTGTCTTGCCCTATCGTCCATCTTCCTAGGATCCATCACCATTATAGCACACTCCTTGGCTATCCTCTTATTGTTTTGTTCCCAGCCTCCATTGCAAGCCTTCACACCTCAATTTCAAGTTTTTTTTTCTTCCACTCTCATCTTTCTCTCCTCGATCAAGCACATTTGCCTCCCACCTCTTCTCCTCCATCATCTTTATCTCATATAAACGAGTCAAATTCTCCTCCTTCCGGTCACCCTCCTGTGCTCTCTTCACCTCCATCATCGGAATACGTTCTTCCTTGTATGCTCCAACACCGCTATGCGTCTTGGCTGCCTTGGAATTTTTTGTCCATACGAACGGGTTTGAGGAGTGGATAGGTTCTCTATCAAGTCATCCTCATCAACAACAATGTTAAGCATTTGCCTCTTTAGTGTTGTTTAATAGTTTCTCCTTGCCAACTTATCATTTTCAAAAAAACCATGTAGCAATGATGTAAAGAGAAGCCTTTGTTGCCGCCTCTCTTGCTCCTTTGCTTGTAAAGATATTGAATGATTACCTCATACTCATTGATGGGCACTCCACTCTGTGGTGCTAGGTTGACTTGATCAACACATCTGGGCCATGAATTGCATTGGTCTTGAATCACACTCCAAAGATGAGTGAAAGAAATGATTTTGTAGTTGGAGGGAACAAACACATGGCCACCATAGTATTCCTCGATCCTTGAGCAAAAAATTTCCTTTGTTTGATTGGTCCCGATTGTGGCATCAAGAGAGAGAGAGGGAGAGAGAGATCATCCAAGTGTCTCACAAAGCTTCATCTTCCTCGGGTTTGTAGTTGCACGACCTCATAGGCCTCATTCTCATTGTTTGGTTCCAGATCCTCGACCTCCTCAACCTCCTCCTCCACCTCTAATTCAACATTCCTTCTCATTTCTTGGCCATAGGGCATGTGCATGGCAATGCCATCGCGGCTGAGTGTGGCTTGTACCAATTGTGACATGAAATCGTCCACGTCTTCATTCAATTACCCACTACAATAACAAAGGAACATCATAGCACTTAGCATCATATCACTCGTCATTCAATTGAGCAATTTTACCTTGTAGGAATTTCCTCAAGCATGTCGGACTTGCTCGTTGTCTTGTCCGAATCTGGCTCATCTCCGGGTGCCAGAGGTGGAGGGGGGTGATGTCTACTATGCAACCCTCTTCTTGTAGACTCGTGTTGGGATTCAAGCGTAGAGTTTTGTAGGGCAGTAGTTTCCCTCAAGTGGATGACCTAAGGTTTATCAATCCGTGGGAGGCATAGGATGAAGATGGTCTCTCTCAAACAACCCTGCAACCAAATAACAAAGAGTCTCTTGTGTCCCCAACACACCCAATACAATGGTAAATTGTATAGGTACACTAGTTCGGCGAAGAGATGGTGATACAAGTGTAGTATGGATGGTAGATATAGGTTTTTGTAATATGAAAATATAAAAACAGCAAGGTAACCAGTAACAAAAGTGAGCGAAAACGGTATTGCAATGCTTGAAAACAAGGCCTAGGGTTCATACGTTCACTAGTGCAAGTTCTCTCAACAATGACAAAATAATTAGATAATATAACAACCCCTCAACGTGCAACAAAGAGTCACTCCAAAGTCACTAATAGCGGATAATAAACGAAGAGATTATTGTAGGGTACGAAACCACCTCAAAGTTATTCTTTCTGATCGATCTATTGGGCTATTCCTATAAGTGTCACAAACAACCCTAGAGTTCATACTAAAATAACACCTTAAGACACACATCAACCAAAACCCTAATGTCACATAGATACTCCAATGTCACCACAAGTATCCGCGGGTTGATTATACGATATGCATCACACAATCTCAGATTCATCTATTCAAACCAGCATAAAGAACTTCAAAGAGTGCCCCAAAGTTTCTACCGGAGAGTCAAGACGAAAACGTGTGCCAACCCCTATGCATAAGTTCACAAGGTCATAGAACCCGCAAGTTGATCACCAAAACATACATCAAGTAGATCACGTGAATATCCCATTGTCACCATAGATAAACACATGCAAGACATACATCAAGTGTTCTCAAATCCTTAAAGACTAAATCCGATAAGATAACTTCAAAGGGAAAACTCAATCCATTACAAGAGGGTAGAGGGGGAGAAACATCATAAGATCCAACTATAATAGCAAAGCTCGCGATACATCAAGATCGTGCCAAATCAAGAACACGAGAGAGAGAGAGAAAAGATTGAAGGAGCGGAGCAGATGAGCAGACGTATCTCAAACACATAGCTACTGAGGCGTAATGTAATGGAGGATGGAATGGATCGTGGTGGTTAAGCTGCCGGGGAGAGCGCTATGAGACGACCTCAGTCGCGTGTCAAGCAATCGCTGACGAGATCCTCGAGGTAACTACTGCCCCGCTCGTGCATGGAGGGGCGCGGATGATAAGATGCACGCGGTATCAGATGATATGCTATGGGCGATCCATGGAAAGTGGTGGTTAGAAGTGTTGGCCACGCCGTGGAGGATAGCTGCTGAGGATCAGTGCGGATCGAAGCTAGCACGGGGAATGAGGGGTCACCACTCAGAATATGTTTTAGCGATGAGGAACTATACGATTCATACTGCTCCTGCACGCACTGTGTACAGGAGACTGGATAGTCGGACGAGCAGTGGCATGATCATCCAGTCGGCGCGCGGACTTAATCAGTCGGGTTTCATATTTCTGAGGGGAGCTGTATTAGCACTAGGTGCGCCAGGTATAGCAGAGCAGTTTAGCGCTGCATGGAGCGCGTACGGAGGTGGTTAATTCAGGAGGAGTCTCACATTGGGAGTCGAAGTCGGAGCAGGAGAGAATCTGGATGCCGACCAATCTCGGGATGCAGAGGGAGGGAAGAGGGGGGATACTTATAGCGTAGGCATGTGGTGTGAGACGTCTGAGGAGTGAGTCTGCTGTGCGGCTGTTCACGTGCAGAGTCCTGTGTTGCTCGAGCTGTATCTACGCTTAGAGTGCGGTCAGATATCTATCATACGTGATACGTTTTAGATAGAGCATTACCCGTGGGGTTTACGGGCGGATCGAAGTGCGGTAGGAAGGGGAAGCGCCGAAGTGGTGAGTATAGATAGAAATGCAGATCCGATCTGTCGGGATGTACGTGTGTAATATACGGCCTGATGATTGATCGGAGGGGATTGCTCGGCTAATCGGGAGCGAGAGATAGCGAGCACGAGCAGGTAGCGAAGATATATTGCACTAGGGCTGGCAGCTATAAGACTGTGAGCCGGAGCAGAACACCATTTGACGCAATACAGCGTAAGACAGATACAGATATAGAAGTGGACACACACCGTCTAGTAGGGATAGGGCGCTGGTAGGTGGATTATGAGTATCGACTACGAATATTTGTCTAGCGTAGGACTATAGCAGTAGCGAGATCATATGATGTCTATAGATCTGTCCAGAGTCGGTGACGTAGCGAGGATCCGATATGTATACCGCGTAGAGGTCGCGGTCATGGCGAGCGCAAGCCGTATGAGGCCCGTCGATCAGGAGGTCATGGCGCAGACGGATTTTCGAGTGAGTCTCGGTCCGGACGCACTGGTCGGCTGTGTGAATGGCTGTATGTGAGGGACCGGACTTAGCCCAGAAAAGATCATATATCAGGAAATGGTGGTCATTAGTAGAATGGGCCGATAGAGGTCGCGATGATCGAAGAAGGCAGGTGGACTAAGAACGCTCAGAAGCCAGATTCAGCAGAGGCGAATCGATGGTGGAGATAAATGAGGAGACTAGGTACAAAAGCTTAATAAAATAGGTTGCGACGACTATCAGGGGGTCGAACTGGCGTGACGCACAACAGGAAACCATGCGAAGGTTCAGAGGAGAGTAGCAGTGCGTACCCATGATGTACGACAGTTTATACGACCTGGACTACGAGGGATAGCTGCGAGGGCATGAGGCCTGGGGAATGAGTGAGCGAGGGTGGCGAGTGTCAGGGTGAGCGCGGGGTGAGACGAGGCTAGGCTCCGAGTGTGGAGGCTTCGAACGCGTGACTAATAAGGATGAGCAGTGCAGGCGGTGGTTGTGATAGGTATTCGCAGAGCTTACAGCGCGGACTTAAGGCAAGTTGGAGCTAGTCAGAAGCGCGCGGTGTTTCCAATAACATCACTACCTACGCCGGCTGCGCGGAGCGAAACGATGTAGTCTCATGAAGTAGTGGGAGCAGACGACGTAGTTGGAGAGGCCGGTGGAGTGGTAAGGTGTGGGTGAGGGCGCATGAAGTAGTGACGAGGGATACTTAGAGGTCTGAGAGAGACTCGATACGCAGATCAGGAGAGATCGTAAGGTCAGGTAGATAGTGAGATGGGTGTAGAGAACAGCTCTCGATAACTGGCGGCATGTAATGGATATGGCGGCGGCTTGCATCGCATTTGAGGAGCTTGTGATAGATTTAACAGAGACGGAAGAGAGAAGCGCTGCGCGGAAGCACCGAGTTGGGGCTACGCCGATGGGACAAAGAGGAGGAAGGTCAGGTACTGGGCGAGGAGCTTGACAGATTGGATTTCTGAAGACGGTCTGAAGACTTTGAACGGAGTGGAAGAAATTGGAGTGAATCGTCTATAAGACTTGGTGAATGCTCATGCATCTGTGTCCAAGGGGGAGCGGCGAGGGAACCATGAAGCCGATAGAAGAGCGCTTGTGGAGCAAATTCTCTGTTATCTTAAGGGATTGAGAGAGGCGCAAGCAGCGTCCTTAAGTGGGAACTGTGGTAAAATAGGTGGATCGAGATGAGGGAACGTCCTACTAAGAGAGGGGTGAAAGAGAAGGTCTCCAGGTGATGGCCAAGCGCAACTCCGATACAGCACCAATTCGGACCTTGACGTGAGAGCCATCTGAGCGAAATCTCATAGAGGCAAGTCAACGCTCTGCAGTCCAAGGTCATTGAGTCGATATTTGACGATCGAACGAGCGAACACGGCGGTGAAGGTCTTTCTCGGTCATCATGGGAAGGCGGAATAGATATTGCTTATTGGGGAACGGTGAGGAGAGTTAGGGCGAAATGTCACGAGCGGCAGTGCGATTGCTACAAGGACTAGGTGAGGGATCGATGAAAGCCGCCTGCGTGAGTGGGGGAATTGCTAAGCTCAAGATGCCTGAATACGAAGCGTCTGTGGCTAGTTGACTGCGCGCACCTGTCCAAACAGGTAGCTGAGAAGGGTCATACGATCCAAGCAGGCAGGTAGTAGCGCTGCAAGGTATCCTGATCAGGCGAAGCGACATATCATTAGATGGAGGTTAGTCAGTGATCGGCTACTGGCGAGGTAGGCGCTGCGTACACTCCTTCGGGCTAGAGGTGATTAGTGGGCCCGCAGTCCCGCACCTAGAAGCGAAGATCGCACGGGACCTTCGTGGCTTACTCCCGAGGAGGAAACTGACGACTGTGCGATTTAGACTGGAAGCCAGCAGTCCCAGGTCATAGGCGGGCGAGAGGAGGGACTCGATGGTGTGCTGGGGAGAAGATGAGCTCAAGGGTGGAGGGACACAACCAAACGCGCAAACACCTACAAACCTGCAAAGTGATTGAGGAGGCAGCTTACAGGAGATTATGCCTGCGTGCGATACCGCGCGTGCTTACCAGTGTGTTTGAGACACGTGCAGTCTTCCAGACGGTAGGGCGCATGGTGCTAGGGTAGCAGTTGCGGCTCATAAGAGAAATTGCGAGAGTCAAGAGGCGAGCTGGGACCGAGGATCTGGTGAAGGGTTGGGAGAGATCGACTGGGAAGATTACCCACGACGAGACTGATTGGCGTACGTAGGTGTGTGACCTATAGCGAAGGGGAATAACATGAGGGTCGGTGAGGATTATAGTGGGTCGTGAGCTGGTGTGTCGGCGGGATGGGCAGTACAGCGGACTTGAGTGTGTCCTTGGCGAGGGGCTTAGGAATGAGCGGAGGTAAGGCCGCCCTAAAGGACCAAATAAGCATACGGCACAGCTGGGGGTGGGAGGCGGGCAGTTGGAAACTTGGTCTACGAGCGCCAAACTTCGATTGCTTTCACGACTGAGCTAGGAGTCTTTCGGTTCGCATGTTCAAACCAGGCCTCTCATGCCGTCATGCATATTGCCGTCGTAGCTTGTCATGATGCATGACAGTAGTGCGATGTGAACAACTGATTTGAACAGAGTGAAGACGTTTCTCTATGCCTGCAAGCTACAACCTTTCTGCAGGAAGCTTCAATTTTTATGTCTCTGCAGGCTTGTGTCTTAGTCTGACCTCGTGTTCTATAGTATTCGTACAGGTGACCGTGCTGTTTTTCATTCATAAGTGAGTAGAGTCGGATGGCTCAGCATTGGTTCTGAGCGGTTATGATGTGCTTGTATGAGAGAGAGATAGATCCGAACTGCACAAGAGTGTATTCATTTCAGGCAATTTCTCTCACGGCTAATAATCCTCAGTGAAGAATTCATAAAAATTGCCTATTCACCCCCCTCTAGTCGATATAACGCACTTTCAATTGGTATCAGAGCAAGGTGCTCCCTTGTTCTGTATTATTTTGGTTTAACCGCCTGGAGTTTTAGTTATGTCGACCACGGGAATGAAGACTGTGACATGCCCCATCTTTGACGGTCATGATTATCCCAAGTGGAAGGCCATGATTATCCCAAGTGGAAGGCCATGATGAAGAAGCGCCTCATGGCGATGAACAGCGAACTCTGGACTGTCACCGAAATTGGTCTTACTGACCTATGCAAGATGGCGGAGGCTAATGATATTCGCAAGTACACACTACTCAACCTCATGGCGAAGGACATCATCTGCTCCAGCTTTTCACAAAACCAGTTCAAGAACATTATGCATCTCAGCCATGCGAAACTCATCTGGGACCGACTCTCTGAGGTCTATGAAGGTCATCGATCTCACCATGAACCCTGGTTCGAAGAATTCATGGAATCACGCAAGGCTATGACTTTCAATCCAGAATCATCGTCCTCTGCACCATGTCTTATGGCAAAAGGTGCCAAGGTAACTGAATGCTACTTATCTGAGTCTAGTGATGATGAATCTGGTGATGAAGTTGGCGCAGTTATGTCAAACTTGCTTCCCTTGCCACTAAACAACAAAGAGCTTTGGAAAAAGTTCAAAACATGCTGAATGAGAGAGACGATATGTTGGGTGAAGAAATTGATCGTTCTAAAGCCCTGGCTGAAAGTCTTCAAGGACTTCAGTCCAAGTTTGACAATCTTTAAGGTCATCATAACACTCTCTTATCTGATCATGAGAAGCTTTCTTATGAATTTCTTCAAAGAAAGCAAGATCTTGAGCAGTTAAGAGTGAGTTATGAAGATCTTCAGAAGGAGCGTGATTCATTACTTACTCAACAAATCAGCGCTACTCAGGATGAATTTGTTCCTCCATGTTTGAAGTGCATTGAACGTGAAACTGCTAATTCTTCACCTGAATGCTCAAATACTTCCATTGCTGCAAATTCTTCAACTGCCTCTGCTATCACTAATTCCTCATCTAAGGACATTGCTAGTATCACTAATGATGCAGGGCTGAAGGAATTGTATATGACAGGCATGTACAAAAGCCTCAAAGGGCATCAGGCTCTTTGTGACGTGCTTAAAAAGTAGACCCTCAACAGGAACCCTAGGAAAGAGGGTATTGCCTTTGAGAGGAAACTCAATGCTGATGGGACCTACTGGAGACCTGAGTAGTATCCCTAAGGGAGTCCTAGATTAGGGGGTCTCCGGACAGCCGGACTGTATCCTTTGGCCGGACTATTGGACTATGAAGATACAAGATTGAAGACTTCGTCCCGTGTCTAGATGGGACTCTACTTGGTGTGGAAGGCAATCTAGGCAATACGGATATGTATATCTCCTCCTTTTGTAACCGACCTTGTGTAACCCTAGCCCCCTCTGGTGTCTATATAAACCGGAGGGTTTTAGTCCATAGGACAACATACAATCATACCATAGGCTAGCTTCTAGGGTTTAGCCTCTCTGATCTCGTGGTAGATCAACTCTTGTACTATTCATATTATCAAGAATAATCAAGCAGGACGTAGGGTTTTACCTCCATCAAGAGGGCCCGAACCTGGGTAAAACATCGTGTCCCCTGCCTCCTGTTACCATCCGCCTTAGACGCATAGTTCGGGACCCCCTACCCGAGATCCGCCGGTTTTGACACCGACATTGGTGCTTTCATTGAGAGTTCCTCTGTGTCATCTCCGTTAGGCTTGATGGCTCCTTCGATCATCGATAGCGATGCAGTCCAGGGTGAGACTTTTCTCCCCGGACAGATCTTTGTATTCGGCGGCTTCGCACTACGGGCCAACTCGCTTGGCCATCTGGAGGAGATCGAGAGTTACGCCCCTGGCCATCAGGTCAGGTTTGGAAGCTTAAACTACACGTCCGATATCCGCGGAGACTTGATCTTCGACGGATTCGAGCCCCTGCCTAGTGCGCCACACGACCATGATGAGCATGATTTAGCTCTGCCATCAGACAGTGTCCAGGAGATTGCGCCGACAACCGTTCCGACCTTCAATTCGGAGCCAGCTGCGCCTTCCATGGGCGGGTGGATAGACCCCGCCACGGAGGCCGCACTCTCATCGGCGATCGAGCCGAGTATCGACCTTACCCTTCATGAGAGCTGAGGGAGTCCTGGATTAGGGGGTCTCCGGACAGCCGGACTATCTCCATTGGACGGACTGTTAGACTATGAAGATACAAGATTGAAGACTTCGTCTCGTGTCCGGATGGGACTCTACTTGGCATGGAAGGCAAGCTAGGCAATACGTATATGGATATCTCCTCCTTTGTAACCGACCTTGTGTAACCCTAACCCTCTCCGGTGTCTATACAAACCGAAGGGTTTTAGTCCGTAGGACAACAACCATAACATACAATCATACCATAGGCTAGCTTCTAGGGTTTAGCCTCTCTGATCTCGTGGTAGATCTACTCTTGTACTACCCATATCATCAATATTAATCAAGCATGACGTAGGGTTTTACCTCCATCAAGAGGGCCCGAACCTGGGTAAAACATCGTGTCCCCTGCCTCCTGTTACCATCCGGCATAGACACATAGTTCGGGACCCCCTACCCAAGATCCGTCGGTTTTGACACCGACATTGATGCTTTCATTGAGAGTTCCTCTGCGTCGTCGCCGTTAGGCTTGATGGCTCCTACTATCATCAATAGCGATGCGGTCCAGGGTGAGACTTTTCTCCCCGGACAGATCTTCGTATTCGGCGGCTTTGCACTGCGGGCTAATTCGCTTGGCCATCTGGAGCAGATTGAAAGCTACGCCCCTGGCCATCAGGTCAGATTTGGAAGTTTGAACTACACAGCCGACATCCGCGGAGACCTGATCTTCGACGGATTCGAGCCACAGCCGGGCGCGCCGCACTGTTACGATGGGTATGACCTAGCTCTGCCGCCGAACAGTACCCCAGAGGCCACGCCCGCATCAGCTCTGACCCTTAGTTCGGAGCCAACTGCAGCAATCGAGGACGGGTGGTTAGACACCGCCTCAAGGGCTGCAGTCTCAACGGCGATCGAGCCAAACACCTGCCTAACCCTCTACGCAGCCTGTGACTCCCAGGTGCCGGACTCTTTCCCGGACTCCGAACCATCCGCAACTCTGCCAATCGAATCCGATTGGGCGCCGATCATGGAATTCACCGCCGCGGATATCTTTCAGCACTCGCCCTTCGGCGACATTCTAAATTCACTAAGGTCTCTCTCTTTGTCAGGAGAGCCCTGGCCGGATTATGGCCAACAGGATTGGGATGCGGACGACGAAGAAATTCGACGCCCACCCACCACCCACTTAATAGCCACTGTCGATGACTCAACCGACATGCTTGACTTCGACTCCGAAGACATCGACGGTATGGACGACGATGCAGGAGGCGAAGAGGAACCACCACCCACAGGGCGCTGGACGTCCACTTCATCATATGACGTATACATGGTGGACACACCAAAAGAAGACGACGATGAGGAACGGAAGGACGCACCGAAGGCTTGTTCCCTCGAGAAGCAGTCAAAGCGGCGGCGCAAGCGCCGCCCCAAATCCCGCCTCGGCAGAAATAACGATCATACAGACTCAGCGTTAGAGCAGGGCGAACCACTGCCAGACCATGGCAATACGGGGAATCAAACCGAACAAACCAATTTTGTCCAAGATAATAGTCCGGACGATATAACGCCGGACAGGCACCCGGAGCAGAAGAATGCCCGTCAAAGGTTTGTTGCCACCGCGAGGAGTCTGAAAAAGCAGAAGCAAAGGCTCAAGGCTGCGCATGACACACTCCAAATCAGATGGAGTAAAGTACTCAACACAGCAGCGAAGTACGGCGACAATCGCCCCACCAAGAGCTACCCAAAGCGGAAGTTGCTACCTGAATTCGATGAGGAGGCCTTAGACCCCCCACAACCAAAAATCAAAACAGCCACCTGGCCGGATAGACGACCTCACAGCCAACATAGAACGGCAAACAATGCCACTCACAAGACAATACGCGATCCACGCGAGGGCTCGCACCAAAAGGACGACGCAACCAGATCCATCTATGGACCACGCAAGCGCGCCCCAACATACAATGTAACACAACAAACATCCGAACAACGCGGTACACCCAGATACAGGGGTGCCGCACACCCCCTATGTTTCACCGATGAGGTGCTGGACCATGAATTTCCAGAGGGATTCAAACCCGTAAACATAGAGGCATACGACGGAACAACTGACCCTGAGGTCTGGATTGAGGACTATATCCTCCATATCCATATGGCTCGAGGAGACAATCTCCACGCCATCAAGTACTTACCCCTCAAGCTCAAAGGGCCAGCTCGTCACTGGCTTAAAGGCCTCCCCGAAAACTCCATTGGAAGCTGGGAAGAGCTCGAAAATGCTTTTCGGGCAAATTTTCAAGGGACTTATGTCCGACCACCAGACGCGGACGATTTGAGTCATATAACTCAACAGCCCGGAGAGTCAGCCCGAAAACTTTGGAACATGTTTCTTACTAAAAAGAACCAAATTGTCGACTGTTCGGATGCCGAAGCCTTGGCAGCTTTTAAGCATAGCGTCCGTGACGAATGGCTTGCAAGACACCTCAGCCAAGAAAAGCCAAGAACAATGGCAGCATTAACAAGCCTCATGACCCGCTTTTGTGCGGGTGAGGACAACTAGCTATAGGGGTGGGCGTTCGGTATAAACCGAAAATTCGGTTTCTACCATTCGGTTTATTTCAATATTCGGTTCACAGAATCGGAAACTGAAAATGAGTACAAAAAAAGCTAACCGAAAAATTGGTTACCGATTATTTCGGTGCGGTTTCCGGTTTATACCGAAGGCCCCGTTGATTGAGCAAATGCGCTCTATCCCCAGGCGAGCAGCGACACGCACTTATATAGCTGAGCCTGTCTACCTTTCCTGATTGACCAAGCGAGGTGGGACTAAAGGAAGTGTGTCCCAATCGATTAAGTCACACGCGCTAGCTTCAGGCAGGTGGTCATTCCACAATCCATGAAAGCCATCTCATTTGGGCTAGTGGGCTATCTAGCTAGGTCCAGTAGACAGTAGCGTAGCTAGTTGGGCTGGGTACGGGAAAACAACCGGACGTGGTTCGCGTACAGAGACTGCGAGAAATCCCACGCTAGCTTAGTACTCCTTCATACTAGTTCGGTACTAGTTCGGCTAACCGAGAAAACAACCGAGCAGACCAAACTTTGTTTGGTTATTGGAACTAAAAATCGAAATTGTCTGTATCAATTTAAAAAACCGAAAATTCGGTTTATTTGGTCTCTGTTTCGGTTCGGTGTTTGGTTCGTCGGTTTTTCTGCCCACCCCTAGCTGGCTAGCCAGATGCAGCACCAGCGACCCCAGTACATCTGAAGTTAGAGATGGAAATGGGAAATCACGGCGCAACAGCAATAACAAACGCCGGAATAAAGAAGACAGCACGAAGAGCACGGCAGTAAACGCCGGATTCAAAAGCTCTCGGCCAGGTCAGCAAAAGCCGCCCTCTAAAGGCGCCAGAGACGAACTGTCCAGCCTAAACAAAATTCTAGACCAAATATGTCAGATCCATAGCACCCCTGGTAAACCTGCTAATCATACCCACAGAGAATGTTGGGTCTTCAAGTAGTCCGGCAAGCTCAACGCCGTACACAAGGGGGAGGATACACCAAGCGAAGACGAGGGTGAGCCTCTCAAGCAAGACACTGGAGAACAAAACAAATTTCCCCCAGAAGTCAAAACAGTAAACGTGTTACATGTGATCAAGGGAAGAAACAAAATGGCACTCCCAGAAAAATATGCCCAAGGGCCTATCACCGCGGAGTCCTGCCACTGGTCGTCTCAACCAATCACTTTTGACCATCGTGATTACTCAGCAAGTATCCGGCGTGAAGGATGGGCTGCCCTGGTATTAGACCCAATAATTGACGGATACCACTTCACACGAGTCCTGATGGACGGTGGCAGCAGTCTAAACATAATATATCAGGATACAATTCGCGAAATGGGGATAGACCCAACAAAAATTTGCCATAGCAATACTACCTTTAAAGGAGTAACGCCAGGCCCAGGGGCTCATTGCACGGGCTCCCTGCTACTAAAAGTTATATTCTGCTCCCCTGATAACTTCCGTAGCAAACATTTAACCTTCCACATAGCTCCGTTCCAAAGTGGCTATCAAGCACTACTCGGACGCGAAGCTTTAGCTCGCTTTAATGCAATACCGCACTACACTTCCCTCACACTCAAGATGCCTGGCCCACGTGGCATCATTACAGTAAATGGAAGTATTAAGCGATCTTTGCGCGCCGAAGAGAGAGCCGCACACTAAAAACGGCCTCACCAACTAAAGCATTTAACAGGTCGTCAAGACCTCGGACACGGTTAATCGAGTCCGGCGCCGCTATATGTAATTTATACCGGATCAATGGTCACACCCCTATTACAAATAGAAGGGGCTCAAAGCGCGCAGACAAGTTGCAATTTTTACTCATCTTGAATTATATATGGTTTCTTTAAAAACTATCTTTTCGCACGACAACTTTTTCACCTAAGTTCCTCTCTTTTACAGATGATCATCGTGCTACATCCGTCCAGGATACGGCACAACAGAGACACAGGCGCAGACGTGCAGTAGGGACCCGCTCCAAGGATTCTTTTTAGATTAAGACCCTGCGTAAACCTTTTTTACTGTCTCTTGTTGATACATATCCACCGAATTCTCAGCACAGTTGAGAAGGATGCTGACGTCTTGGCATGTGGCCACGTCAGAATAATGCACGTACCTGGACACAAGGGGCTTCTTACAAAGGGCACTATTTAGGCCCGGTTTATACCATAAAGACCGAATACCTTAGGGAGTGTTCGGCTTCGCGAGTTTGGCCTTATATGCATCAGCTCCGAATCATTGTCTTTGGTCAAATGTTGGGTTTGCCCGGCTCCTGTGTTTTGGTGCCTTACGTTCCGCTTTACCGGCTAAGGTAGCACCAGGAGAACTACTGCGATTGTGCCCTGGTTCATCCGGACGAGCACCGCAGTAGAGAAAGCTGAAAATTGACTGTCATGATATAGCGTGAGACTGATCAACCACTCGATGACCTATCGGAATGTTAGAATTCCTCCGCCTTAACGAAGGGCCGTTTTCCGGCCAAGCATGTACGCACCCCGCGATCGGGAGAGTGCGGAGCCACCAGGGGCTATCTAGTAGCCCCACCGTCAAACTCCTATGGCTAAGTGAAAGTGTTAAAGCATTATAGTCCGGTTGCCTCGCTCGCTACGCTACCACCTCCTTAATAGGACCAAGACGTTGGGTTAAGTGTGAACACGCGCTTTTTGCGAGCACCTCCGCCTTATATGCGTGGGGGTTGAAGCTGACGGCTGCAATCTTTCAGGTTATACACATGTATACATAAACGGCCGCACAGGAGGCATCATACTACTTTCAGGCAAAAGTATAAACATAGCCTTATAAAAACTTCATAACAGCATTGTGCTTACAATGAGAATACATATCACTCAAGCATAATATTCTTCGAGCACTGGGCCTCTATCAAACGAGCACCCTCGAGAACCTCCCCGAAATAGTGCTCGGCAGCCACCCGGCCTATGGCCGAACCCTGCGCCGCAACAGTGGTAGCGTCCATCTCCGCCCAGTATGCTTTAACATGGGCAAGGGCCATCCGCGAGCCTTCTATGCACGCCGACCTCTTCATCGCATTAATGCGCGGCACCACACCAAGGAACTGCTGCACTAAGCTGAAATAGCTGTTCGGCTTTGGCTTTTCCGGCCATAGCTGATCCACAACAGACCTCATGGCGAGTCCGGACAACCTATTCAGTTCGGCTCATTCGGCTAACTGGTCAGTCAATGAAGGCAGACGCTCTGGAACGTGGAATTGCGACCAGAACATCTTGTCCACTTCACGATCTGTCTGACCTTAGAAGTACTTGGCCGCATCGGCAGCGCTCGCCACTAAATCCATATATGCATCTACCGAACTCCATAGCCGATCCAGAGGGGCATACCATGGATCTCCGAACTTCCTCCGTAACATAAAGGGTTTCCCAGCCGCAATATCCCCGGCTTCCCGCAGCTCCTCCTTCTTCGCTCTCATAGCGGAACGGGTGTCTTTGTCCGCCGCTGTGGCCTTCTCAAGGTCCGTTGCCTTCGCTCGGTTTTCTTTTTCAAGGACCCGACAACGGTCGGCAGTGTCTTTTAATTCTATGGCCATCTTCTCTTGGCTCTCGCAATGTGCGGCCTTCTCGGCTTTCAACTCTTCGGCCGCCTTCAAAGCAGCGGCATTACTAATCCTCGCTTGTTCCTTGGCTCAGGCAAGTTCTGCCCGCAAGGTTTCCATGGTGGCAGCTCCATCTGCAGTCACAACATATTAAAGATACTGGCATCATGCTGCTCTTACTATGTGGCGTTCACCAGATAATAACACTTACCCTGTGCCTCGTCAAGCCTCTTGTTAACAAGCTCAATGTCGGCGTCTGCCGCATCCAGTTGCCATTTTAATTTGGCAAACTCACTAGTCCGGCTAGCCACCGGAGCTTCCACCACCTGCACATAGGGGCAGTCTGGTTATTGCCTGAGATTATGATCCTCTATTCGCCGCCGTTCTCGACGACAACCGGAGTCTCAGGGGCTACTATCTACACAGGGCACACCTAACATGTGCAGTACTATCACATATTATCTCACGTACCTCAAAGCCTGTCAGTAGACTCATAAAGGCTTCATGTAATCCGCTTTCGGCGGACGAGATTCTCTCCATCACCGTACCCATCAGCATACGGTGTTCTTCTGAGATGGCCGCTCGCCCCACCAACTCCCTCAGAACGTTCGACCGCACACCAGATGGTGCCGAGCTCTTTTGTCTGTTCTCTTCGGGAGCCGGACGCTGGGGACTTCGGGGGTCTATGGGATTATCTTCTGGCCTCACCGGATCTAGAGAGGCCCTCCGTGACGACACTTCGGGGTCGCCCACTCCTTGAGCGGAGGAGTCCGGGGGGGGCATTTCGCTCTCCATCATCTCTGGAAGAAGATCCCCCGAAGACGAGCTCATCTGAGAGGGGCGAAGGCCCGAACTGCAAGATATATGCGGTGGTTATTTTCTCAGAAAAAATATAGCATACCTTTACTATTAAAGTACTTTGGATCACTTACGACTCGTTGGAGGGCTGATCCCCCCGCAGACTTTGTGCGGCAAAAGCACCCCCCGAGGCGGGACCCTCCGTGGGAGACTTCTTCTCCCGTTTGGAGGCTTCGGCTTCCGGATCCTCGGAAGCAGTCCTTTTCCTCCCCCAGTTGTCCTCCTTCGTGGAGACGCGCATTCCCTCGGTTGGAACGGGCAGTGATAGGGGCCCGCGTCTGCCCGTATTATCCCCCCCGGTATCTTCCTTCGAGGGCTCCGGGCAAGGCGCGACCTCGAGCATCTTTTCCAATACCGGATTTTCCAAACCCTCAAGGAGGGGGGCCAAACACCGAATCATCTTCGCCTTTGTTAGCCAGTCCTGGTCAAAAAGCAAACTCTCAGAAATAACTTCGTGACGAATAAAAGACAGTGTGTTCGGCCAGAGGATTTCTTACTTGTTCGGCGGCGCGGTTACTGCTCAGGCCCACGTCCTCGGTAATATCTGGACACTCTACTTGAGGTCCAAAGAATGACTTGTACATCTCCTCGTGCGTCAGGCTGAGGAAACTTTGAATGGCACGCGGTCCCTCTAGGTTGAACTCCCACAAGCGAAGGGTCCAGCGTCTGCAAGGCTGGACTTGACGAACCAGCATAACTTGTATTACCACAACCAAATTAAAATCTCCCTCGAAGAGACCTCGGATGCGGCTTTGCAGTATAGGCACGTCCTTGGCTGGACCCCAGCTCAGACCTCTGCTAATCCATGACATCAGTTGTGGTGGGGGGCCCGAGCGGAAAGCGGGGGCAGCCGCCCACTTGGCACTTCTGGGAGCCGTGACGTAAAACCACTCCCGTTGCCATAATTCAGACACCTCTGGAAAGGAACCTTTCGACCATGGAGCTCCTGCCATCTTGCCTATTGATGCACCTCCACACGCTGCATGCTGCCCCTCGATCATCTTCGGCTTTACTTCAAAGGTCTTGAGCCACAGGCCGAAGTGAGGGGTAACGGGAAGGAAGGCCTCACACACGAAAATAGATGTCGAGATGTGGAGAAAGGAGTCCGGAGCTAGATCATGGAAATCTAGCTCGTAATAGAACATCAAACCTCTGACGAAAGGATCCAGAGTGAGGCCTAGACCTCGAAGGAAGTGGGAGATGAACACAACATTCTCGTTGGGTTCGGGAGTAGGGACGATCTGCCCTCGAGCAGGTAGCCAATGCGAAACCTCGGCGGTCAGGTATCTGGCCTCCCTCAACTTCTTAATATCCTCTTCCGTAATGGAGGAGGGCATCCATCGGCCTTGAAGGCTGGATCCGGACATGATTGAAGATCCGGAGCACCTAACCTGGGCTTTGGGTGTTAGAACTCGAGGCGGGAGAAGGGTTCGATTGAGCACGAGAGAGAAAAAGCGAAAACCTCGTCCCTTTATAAAGAGGGTGAATATCAAGCGTCCTCTCCGTAGCTGTTTAGGACTTGCCTATAATCTAGGAGTCCTAGACATGGTTGGGTTACCCACGACCGCATTAATGAGAATTCCGTAATAAGGGGACACGATCTCTGCTTTGACAAGACGTGTCGAAAAACTGCCTCGCGTTATGCGCGGGGCTGGTTAAAAGAAACAGTTCGAATAATCACCGGGCCATGACATAACGTCATGCTGCCAAAACAAGCCAGCAAATTAGATCTGCGAAAATATTATTCTCTCTACGGTGGAATGTGGAACTTATTTTGCAGGGTCGGACACTATCCTCGTATTCAAATTCTTCTGTGATGTATTCGGAGAAGGAACCCGCCTTGCAATGCCGAAGACAATACTGCGCGCCGGACTCATCGTCATTGAAGCCTGGTTCAGGGTCTACTGAGGGAGTCCTGGATTAGGGGGTCTCCGGACAGCCGGACTATCTCCATTGGCCGGACTGTTAGACTATGAAGATACAAGATTGAAGACTTCGTCTCGTGTCCGGATGGGACTCTACTTGGCATGGAAGGCAAGCTAGGCAATACGTATATGGATATCTCCTCCTTTGTAACTGACCTTGTGTAACCCTAACCCTCTCCGGTGTCTATACAAACCGAAGGGTTTTAGTCCGTAGGACAACAACCATAACATACAATCATACCATAGGCTAGCTTCTAGGGTTTAGCCTCTCTGATCTAATGGTAGATCTACTCTTGTACTACCCATATCATCAATATTAATCAAGCATGACGTAGGGTTTTACCTCCATCAAGAGGGCCCGAACCTGGGTAAAACATCGTGTCCCCTGCCTCCTGTTACCATCCGGCCTAGATGCACAGTTCGGGACCCCCTACCCGAGATCCGCCGGTTTTGACACCGACAAGAGCCGTGATGCTGAACTACTGGATTCCTCCCCGGCCACGGACCCCCAACCGCCTGCGCCCGTGCCTATCGAATCCGATTGGGCGCCGATCATGGAGTTTACCTCCGTGAATATCTTTCAGCACTCGCCCTTCGGCGACATACTGAACTCATTAAGGTCTCTCTCCTTGTTAGGAGAATCCTGGTCGAACTATGTCCAGCAGGATTGGGATGCGAATGATGAAGAAATTCGCCGCCCACCCACCACCCACTTAGTAGCCACTGTCGACGACTTAACCGACATGCTCGACTTCGACTCCGAAGACATCGACGGCATGGACGACGATGCGGGAGGCGAAGAGGAACCACTGCCCACCGGGCACTGGACAGCCACCTCATCATATGATATATACATGGTGGACACACCCAAAGAAGGCAATGGCAATGAGACATCGGAGGATGACCCCTCCAAGAAGCAACCCAAGCACCAGCGTCAGTGGCGCCGCTCTAAGTCTCGCCAAAGCAAAAGCGATGACCCCGACACAGGAGATAATAGCACTCCGGACAGTGCCGAAGACGACAACAATCCCCTCCAGCAAGATCTAGGGCAGGAGGATGGAGAAGCCAGCCCTCCAGAG
This sequence comes from Triticum urartu, assembly GCF_003073215.2. NCBI lineage: Eukaryota > Viridiplantae > Streptophyta > Magnoliopsida > Poales > Poaceae > Triticum > Triticum urartu. The sequence goes on along the minus strand of NC_053024.1, from coordinate 627,971,806 downwards.
AGAGCGGCAGATGGAGAGGCGAAGGATGATAATTACATCCCTCCCTCCGAAGACGAGGCAAGCCTCGACGATGACGAATTCGTCGTGCCTGAGGATCCCGTCGAACAAGAGCACTTCAAGCGCCGGCTTATAGACACGACAAATAGCCTTAAGAAAAAGCAATAGCAGCTTCAAGCTGATCAAGATTTGCTAGCTGATAGATGGACTGAAGTCCTTGCGGCCGAGGAATATAAACTCGAACGCCCCTCCAAGAGTTACCCAAAGCGTAGGTTGCTACCCCGACTGGAGGAGGAAGCACTCAAACCTACATCTCCAGCATATGATGCGGCTGACCGGCCACCTCGTGGCCGTGATAGAGAGGCATTTCAGTCAAAAGCTCAGCCCTTACTCCGACGTCACTCAAATAAAAATGTCAAGGCATGGGGAAATACGCCAGATCTACGAGACGCATTGGAGGACAAAGCAAAACATGCAAGATCGATCTATGGATCACGAGGGCGCGCCACTATGCGAGACGATAACCGTCACGCCGGATACAGTAAAAGTAGGTCCAGCCGGGCCGAACATAGCGGGCAAGACTCATTTAAGCTGCGTCGCGATATAGCCCAGTACAGAGGCGCCGCACACCCCCTATGCTTCACAGACGAAGTAATGGATCACCAAATCCCAGAGGGTTTCAAACCCGTAAATATCGAATCATATGACGGCACAACAGATCCTGCGGTATGGATCGAGGATTTCCTCCTGCACATCCACATGGCCCGCGGTGATGATCTACACGCCATCAAATACCTCCCACTCAAGCTCAAAGGAACAGCTCGGCATTGGCTCAACAGCTTGCCAGCAGAGTCCATTGGCTGTTGGGAAGATCTGGAAGCCGCATTCCTCGACAACTTCCAGGGCACTTATGTGCGACCGCCAGATGCCGATGACTTGAGACACATAATTCAGCAGCCAAAGGAATCGGCCAAGCAATTCTGGACACGGTTCCTAACAAAGAAGAATCAAATCGTCGACTGTCCGGATGCAGAGGCCCTAGCAGCTTTTAAGCATAACATCCGCGACGAGTGGCTCGCCCGGCACCTTGGCCAGGAAAAGCCGAAATCTATGGCAGCCCTCACGACACTCATGACCCACTTTTGTGCGGGAGAAGACAGCTAGCTGGCTCGTAGCAATAACATATCAAAGAACCATGGTACTTCGGATACCAAGGATGGCAATGGCAGGTCATGTTGCAACAAACACAAGCGCTGCATTAACAGCGACAATACAGAGGATACGGCAGTCAATGCCGGATTCAAAGGCTCTAAACCCGGTCAGCAGAAAAAGCCATTTAAAAGAAGCACTCCAGGCCCGTCCAGTCTGGACCGTATACTCGATCGCTCGTGTCAAATACACGGCACCCCCGACAAGCCAGCTAACCACACCAACAGGGATTGCTGGGTGTTCAAGCAGGCCGGCAAGTTAAATGCTGAAAACAAAGATAAGGGGTCGCGTAGCGATGACGAGGAGGAGCCCCGACAGCCGAACACCGAAGGACAAAAGAGGTTCCCCCCACAAGTGCGGACGGTGAACATGATATATGCAACCCACATCCCCAAGAGGGAGCGGAAGCGTGCGCTCAAGGACGTATACGCGTTGGAGCCAGTCGCCCCAAAGTTCAACCCATGGTCCTCTTGCCCGATCACCTTCGATCGCAGGGACCACCTCACTAGTATCCGTCATGGCGGATTCGCCGCACTGGTTCTAGACCCAATCATTGACGGATTTCACCTCACTCGAGTCCTTATGGACGGCGGCAGCAGCCTGAACCTGCTTTACCAGGACACAGCGCGCAAAATGGGTATAGACCCCTCAAGGATCAAACCCACAAAAATGACCTTCAAAGGCGTCATACCAGGTGTAGAGGCCCATTGCACAGGCTCAGTCACACTAGAAGTGGTCTTCGGATCCTCGGATAATTTTTGAAGCGAGGAGTTAATCTTTGATATAGTCCCGTTCCGTAGTGGCTATCATGCACTGCTCAGGCGAACCGCATTTGCGAGATTCAATGCGGTACCGCATTATGCATACCTCAAGCTCAAGATGCCAGGACCTCGGGGGGTCATCACAGTTAATGGAAACACAGAGCGCTCTCTCTGCACGGAGGAGCACACTGCGGCCCTCGCAGCAGAAGCACAAAGCAGCCTCTTAAGGCAATCCACTAGTTCGGCGATTAAGAACCCGGACACTTTCAAGCGCGCCCGGAGTAATCGGTAACAATACCGCCTGGCACGTTCCGAGCTCGCATAGCAATGCGGCCCCCACCCCAGTCCCAGCCAAATGGCGAAATCCATGCCGTGCGTACATAATTACGCATTGAAAAATACCATGGGCATAGGTGGGGAGGGGGGCACGACTACGGCATGCCCCAAGACACGGCTCAACCGCACTAGGGGCTTCCCGCTTTGTTATTTTTCTCTCTTTCAGGACTTTAATCTCTGGAAACCCTGTCCGACAGTATGACTGCCGAACACATGATGCAGCAATCAAGGAGGCAGAAAGCTACGTCGCACCACGGAACTCCCAGGTGGATTACGATAACGAGTGAAATACTTGCTTTAATGCCATTCCTCAGCTTGCCCTTGGAGGGGACATGTCAAATAGTCCTACTTTTTGCTTATCACACTACTTGTATCATTTTGCTTTAACGCACCCTTTTGAATAAACAATGCATAGCACTATACTATTATCTCATTCTTTATTCTTCCTTTTTTATATATGTTCATTTCATGACATCCAGCACCCGTACACTCTGGTACGGCTAATACGCTAGGGGCTTAAGCATACCCCATAATACGGCGTGAGAAGTCCGAACACTTTAGACAGTGCGGCACCCCGAACTTATAGCATTATATGCATCAGCTCCGAATCATGTCTTGGGTCAATAGTTGGGTTTGCCCGGCTCCCATGTTTTGGTACCTTACGTTTCGCTATATCGGCTAAGGTAGCACTGGGAGAACTACTGCGATTGTGCCCCGGTTCAGCTGGGCTAAGCACCTCAGTAGAGAAAGCTAAAACTGACTGTCATGATAAGGCGAGAGACTGGTCGCTGTTCGAGAGGTTTCGAGTCCCTAAAGACTTATGCCGCTTAGAGCGAGGAGTCGGCTTTGTCCGGCTTAAGGCGTGTATAGCGCCCCAAATTCGGCCTTCCGAATACTAGGGGCTTCGCCAAAATTTAAAATTATAGAATTCTATGGCTAAGTGAGAGTGATAAAGCATTATAGTCCGATTGCCTTGTTCGTTGCGCTGAGCACCTCCCTCGAAGGACCCAAAAATGGGAACAAGAGTGCTCAGGTTTATCCCGAACACCCCAACACTCGTGGCATGGGGGCAGAAGCCGACGACTAGCCATCTCTCAGATTTGATAAACAGCCGAACAGAAGGTAATATTTTAAATTCAAACAAGCGTTGCATAGCGCATATGAACAAGTTTTCATACCACAGGATCACACAAGCAAGTTCATTCAAATATTACATCTTTCGCACACTCGTCCGCTACAAGACGGGCACCCTTTAGGACACCCTCATAATACATCTCGGGGTGGCGATGCTCCTTGCCCTGCGGCGGCCCCTCCTTCACCAGCTCCTCGGTGTCCATCTTGGCCAAGTGCACCTTCGCACGGGCGAAAGCCCGGCGTGCACTCTTCGATGCAGACGGACCGCTTTATGACTTCCAGCCGTGGGCAGGCATCCACAAGCACCTCACCAGGCCGAAGTAGCTGTTGGGAAGGGAGTCGCCAGGCCACACATATAAGGCCCCTCATGGCCTGTTCGGCCGCCTTGTGCAGCTCGACCAGTTGCTTCAGCTGGTCGCTCACAGGCATCGGGTGTTCGGTCCCAGTATACTGAGACCAGAACAACTTCTCCGTCGAGCTTCCCTCCTCGGCCTGGTAGTACTTTGCGGCATCCGACACGCTGCGGGGCAAATCTCGAATGCTCCTGGAGAGCTCCGGACTCGGGTAAGTAACAAGTAATTTACTTTCACATGCTTGCTTTGCATAATGAATGCCTTACCCGCCGCTATCTTCCTCATCGCCTCAATTTCCTGGAGGGCCTTTTGGGCTTCAGCCTTGGCATGCTTTGTGCTCTCGAGGGCCGCGGCAAGCTCGGACTCTCGCGTCTTCGAGTCAAGCTCCAAAGTCTCGTGCTTCTTCACGAGAGCCTGGAGCTCTTGCTGCACCTCGCCCACCCGTGCCTCTTGTTTCTCCCGCTCGGTGCGCTCCTCCCGCTTTGTTTTCGGCCTCGGACAGCGCTCGCTTCAGGGTCGCCACTTCGGTCGTGGCCCCTGGCACATCCATGATGATCCTATCATTTTGCAACCACATTATATATATATAGACAAGGTATTACTTACCTTTGTTCTCCTCGAGCTGCCTCTTGGGCAAGGCCGAGCTCTTTCTCGGACCCCTCGAGGTCCTGCTTCAGTGCGGCGACCTCCGCAGTCAGTGCGGCAGAGGCCAGCAGCAAAGCCTGCATACGCATATAGACATAATTATATTAGACTCCTGCAGATATTATTTGATCCTCTATTCGGCTTTTCTTTGTGAACACCAAACAGAGCATCAGGGGCTACTGTCTATGCGGTAATATTTTCCCTATATTTTAAATACTCACCTCAAAGCCTGTTAGAAGGCTGGCACAGGCTTCAGTCAGTCCGCTCTTGGCAGACTGAACCTTCTTGATCACCGCACTCATAATAGTGCGGTGCTCTTCGTCGATGGAAGCGCCGCGAAGTGCTCCCGGCAGGTTGTCTAGTGCCTATGGATGGACAGAGGTCACCGGCACAGGAGTCTTACCACTTTTGGAAGGGGGCCGCCTGCCCGAGTCCGGAACCACTGGAGGTTCCGGCGCGGTGTTCGGCTAAGAACCAACTTGGAGCCCCCGGGAGCCTTGCTCCCTTTGCTCCTGGAGGCCGGAAGGTCGCCTTGAGGCGCCTCCGGGACTGTCTCCCCCCAGCTCGGTGCCCCTTGAGACAATACCTCGGCGTTGTCCGTTGGGCAAGGGGAGGAGGCGGTCGGAAGTGGATCGCTATCCATATCCGACGAATCCAAGGAGCCGTCTGACGAGGATACGTTGATAAAGGTTTGGGGAGGTCTGCATAATCATATTTGGCGTTAAAGGAAGCAGTGCGACAAAGGTATGCTATGAGTTACTCTGGTATCTAAATACTTACGACTTCGCCAGGGGCTTGGCCCTGAGCAGCCACTCGTCTTCACCTTCGGCGGCGATGGTGGAGTAGTCCAGAAGGAGAGTCCTTCCCTTCTTGGACCCTTCGGCCTCCCCGGTTGGGGCAGCCTACCTTTTCTTGTCTCCCCCGGCTGGAGGGGAGCATCTTCATCTTCCTCCTCCTCATCTTCATGAGAGGAGTGCGTCGTGGAGTTATCGGACGATGAGTCCGATACCACCTGGCGCCGGGAACTCTTGCGGGTTCCCTTGGCCTTCTTCTTGGTCTTCTCCGACACCTTATAAGGAGCCGGAGTCAGCATCTCCGTCAGGAGAGCGTCCGTAGTGTCTTCGGGCAGAGGGGCCGGACAGTCAATCTGCTCCGATGCCTCCACCCAGTCCTGTCAAAGGCATGGGAGCTCAGACCCCGCACGTGGTTAAGCTATAGGAAATAAATATCCTACCAGATGTACAGAACTTACCGGATTCGCAGGGCACTTCGCGCTTAGCCTGCGGTCCTCGGTGAGAGAGGGGGGGGACCTCGGCGCCCTTGAACAGCACCCTCCAGACGTCTTTGTGCGTCATGTCGAAGAGCTCGCTTAGAGTCTGGTGCCGGGCTGGGTCGAACTCCCATATGTTAAAATCCCGTTGTTGACACGGGAGGATCCGGCGGAAGAGCATGACTTGGACTATGTTGACAAGCTTAAGTTTCTTGCTTGTCATGTTCCGGATACACTTCTGGAGTCCGTCCAGCTCCACCGATGAACCCCAGGACAGGCCCTTCTCCTTCCAGGAAGTGAGCTGCATGGGGATTCCGGATCGAAACTCGGGGGCCGCCACCCAGTTGGTGTCGCGCAGCTCGGTGATGTAGAACCACCCCGATTGCCACCCCTTTATGGTCTCCACGAAGGAGCCCTCGAGCCATGTAATGTTGGGAATCTTGCCCACCATGGCTCCACCGCATTCCGCTTGTTGGCCACCCACCACCTTCAGCTTGATATTGAAGGTCTTCAGCCACAGGCCGAAGTGGGGCCGGATGCGGAGGAAGGCCTCACACACGACGATGAACGCCGAGATGTTGAGGATGAAGTTCGGGGCCAGATCATGAAAGTCCAGCCCATAGTAGAACATGAGGCCGCGGACAAATGGATGGAGGGGAAACCCCAGTCCACGGACGAAGTGGTGGAGGAAGACCACCCTCTCGTGAGGTTCTGGGTAGGGATGACCTGCCCCGCGGTTGGCAGCCGGTGCGCGATATTCGCGGCTAAGTATCCGGCTCCGCGTAACTTTTTGATGTGCCCCTCCGTGATGGAGGAGGCCATCCACTTGCCTCCTGCTCCGGACATGTTTGGAGAGAGTTGAGGAGGAGGATGCGGACTTGGGCACTGGAGCTCGAGTGCGCGATAATGGATGAGCAAGGAGGAAGAAGGCGTGGGTACAAAAAGGCGAGATCTTATCCCTTTATAAGGGCGGACTAAACTATGCGCCTCCACTAGCCTGGTAAAACTCGCTTGTCCACCAAGCGCCGTAATTGATGGCGTGGTTGGGTTACCCACGTCCGTATTGATGAGAATCCCGTAATAAGGGGAACACGATCTCTGCTTTGACAAGACGTGTCAAGAAACCGCCTCGCATTATGTGCGGGGTTGGTTAAAGAAAAGCGGTTCAAATAATTACCGGGCCGTGGCGTGATGTCATGCTGCCAAAACATGTCAGTAGATTAGATTTGTGGAAATATTATTCTCTATACGGTGGTATGTGGAACTTATTTTGCAGGGTCAGACACTATCCTTGTATCAAATTCTTCCGTGGTGTATTCGGAGGAGGAACCTGCCTTGCAATGCCGAAGACAACACTGCGCGCCGGACTCATCGTCATTGAAGCCTGGTTCAGGGGCTACTGAGGGAGTCTTGGATTAGGGGGTCTCCGGACAGCCGGACTATATCCTTTGGCCGGACTGTTGGACTATGAAGATACAAGATTGAAGACTTCGTCCCGTGTCCGGATGGGACTCTACTTGGCGTGGAAGGCAAGCTAGGCAATACGGATATGTATATCTCCTCCTTTTGTAACCGACCTTGTGTAACCCTAGCCCCCTCCAGTGTCTATATAAACCGGAGGGTTTTAGTCCGTAGGACAACATACAATCATACTATAGGCTAGCTTCTAGGGTTTAGCCTCTCTGATCTCGTGGTAGATCAACTCTTGTACTATTCATATTATCAAGAATAATCAAGCAGGACGTAGGGTTTTACCTCCATCAAGAGGGCCCGAACTTGGGTAAAACATCGTGTCGCCTGCCTCCTGTTACCATCCGCCTTAGATGCACAGTTCGGGACCCCCTACCTGAGATCCGCCGGTTTTGACACCGACAATCCCAAAACCTCATGGGTTGCTGCAAAGGGACCTTCAGTGGATCCATCTACTTTATCTGGCTTTACATGTGAATCTTCATATTCTTCTGATGAGTCATTTTACTCCAACCATAAACTGTTCAAAAATCAGAATGGTGAAGTATTTGCTAGATATGTTGGCACTAACTGCAGGAACGACTCTCCTATGAAGAAAATCTGGGTTCCCAAAAGGTGCCTTGAAAATCTTCAGGTGAATGTCATCATGACCCCACCTGTGAAGAATAGGAAGCCCAGATCAAATTCTTCATATGGACCAAACTCCTCACGAGGATCAAATTCCTCAAAAGGATCAAAGTCCTCATATGAGCATCATCGTGCTAACCCGCCTGTTTCGCAGGGAGGATCTAAGGATTATGGATATGTGCATTATTCGTCAAATCATTATGTTCATAAGTCCTCGAAGAATTTCTCTGCTTACTCTTATGCTTACCCTAACCCCTCTTATGTGAAACGAAGTGGATTAGCAGCTATGCCACCCTTCTCTTATGGAGCTCGCAGAATGATAAACTCTTTGCCACCCCTTCAGATATGGGTGGTGAAGAAAAAGAACTAATCCAGTAGGAGTCTCCAAACGAACTTAATCGTCTGAAGAATTTGCTGGAGACCTGAATTTTCTTGAAAGGACGCAAGCTAATTTCTACCTCTTGAGCACTGCGTTGGTTTTCCCCGAAGAGGAAGGGATGATGCAGCAAAGTAGCGTAAGTATTTCCCTCAGTTTTTGAGAACCAAGGTATCAATCCAGTAGGAGGCTACGCGTGAGTCCCTCGCACATGCACAAAACAAATAAATCCTCGCAACCAACGCAAATAGGGGTTGTCAATCCCTATAGGGCCACTTACAAGAGTGAGATCTGATAGATATGATAAGATAATATTTTTGGTATTTTTAGGATAAATGATGCAAACTAAAATAAAGGTAAAGTAAATAGCAAAGGAAATAACTAAGTAGTAGGAGATCAATATGATAAAGATAGACCCGGGGGCCATAGGTTTCACTAGTGGCTTCTCTCAAGAGCATAAGTATTCTACGGTGGGTGAACAAATTAGTGTTGAGCAATTGACAGAATTGAGCATAGTTATGATAATATCTAGTATGATCATGTATATAGGCATCACGTCCGAGACAAGTAGACCGACTCCTGCCTGCATCTACTACTATTACTCCACTCATCGACCGCTATCCAGCATGCATCTAGAGTATTAAGTTAAAAAACAGAGTAACGCCTTAGGCAAGATGACATGATGTAGAGGGATAGACTCATGCAATATGAAGAAAACCCCATCTTGTTATCCTCGATGGCAACAATACAATACGTGCCTTGCTGCCCTTACTGTCACCGGGAAAGGACACCGCAAGATTGAACCCAAAGCTAAGCACTTCTCCCATTGCAAGAAAGATCAATCTAGTAGGCCAAATCAAACTGATAATTCGAAGAGACTTGCAAAGATAACCTATCATACGTAAAATAATTCAAAGAAGATTCAAATATTATTCATAGATAGACTTGATCATAAACCCACAATTCATCGGTCTCAACAAACACACCGCAAAAAGAAGATTACATCGAATAGATCTCCACAAGAGAGGGGGGGAACATTGTATTGAGATCCAAAAAGAGAGAAGAAGCCATCTAGCTACTAACTATGGACCCGTAGGTCTGAGGTAAACTACTCACACTTCATCGGAGGGGCTATGGTGTTGATGTAGAAGCCCTCTGTGATCGATGCCCCCTCCGGCGGAGCTCCGAAACAGGCCCCAAGATGGGATCTCGTGGATACAGAAAGTTATGGCGGTGGAATTAGGGTTTTGGCTCCGTATCCGATCATTTGGGGGTACGTGGATATATATATAGGAGGAAGGAGTACGTCGGTTGAGCAACAGGGGGCCCACGAGGGTGCAGGGTGCGCCTGGTGGGTGTGGGCACGCCCCCTACCTCGTGGCCTCCTGTTTCCTTTCTTGACGTAGGGTCCAAGTCTCTCTGGTCTTATTCGTTGAGAAAATCACGTTCCCGAAGGTTTCATTCCGTTTGGACTCCGTTTGATATTCATTTTCTTCGAAACCCTAAAACAGGCAAAAAACAGCAATTCTGGGCTGGGCCTCCGGTTAATAAGTTAGTCCCAAAAATAATATAAAAGTGGATAATAAAGCCCAATAATGTCCAAAATACAGTAGATAATATAGCATGGAGCAATCAAAAATTATAGATACGTTGGAGACGTATCAAAGCACCATGCTCCTTGCTGGCCGTCGACACTGCCGAGGAGCGGCTATGCCCGTGCAAAAGCGGAAGCACTACGCTCCGCGCTGGTGATAAACAACTAAGGGCGGCCCCATGACCGTACCAACCTTAGGGAGCCCCAGAGCTCATTGTTCGGCCCTCACCGCAATGTCTCCCCTCGGGAGAGCTGTGTGAGGGGGCTGGGCACGGGGGCTGCACTTGGGTCATGCCCAAGTGTGCGCCACCCAACCAGGTCCCCTGGACCTGGTCGTCGCACGCCCCTCCCGAGCCGAGCCTCGACGAGGGCACAGGTATGGAGAATGTTTGCACGTCAAGGGGGACTCCTGAGCATCGCGTCTCAGAAGCCTAACTGGTCACGTAGCCCCTCACTCCTTGGTCCGTCCTGGTTTCCGGTCGGCCCAACGGCGGTTGAGGTATGCGCGGGGCTGGGCTCTGCCGACGTAGAACATTAACCTATCCTCACGTATCCTTCCTATAGGCTGTTTGCGTGTCAAGGGGGACTCCTGAGCATCGTGACTTAGGAGCCTAACTAGTCACGTAGCCCCTCGCTCCTTGGTCCGTCCTAGTTTCCGGTCAGCCCAACGACGGTTGAGGTATGCGCGGGGCCGGGCTCTGCCAACGTAGAACATGAAGCAAATAGGAAGAAAATCACAAAATCTCGAAGCAAATATTACAATACATATTGTCCTCACAATATCAAACGCAAGTTTAACGCCTCCACGAGGCATGGTGCATGTTACAGGAACAAAGTAGAAAAGCAGCCGCAAGTCACCCGTGGACACCACCGGCACCTGCAAAATGTGCCCCTCCTGGGAGCGTCGCTTCACCTGTCATCACGGTCGAGGGCGGCGGGGGGAAGGCGTCGAACTCTTCAGCAAGGCTCTCACTTACACCCTTCACGGCCGCGGCGGCAGCGCATATGTTTCGTGCTAGCCAGGGTTCCAGCAGCTTGTCAAGACGAGCGCTGGGGTCGCGAAGGTGCAGGTGGCTGGAAGCCGTGTTAGCGCGGCAGGAAAGGACGCGAGGCCTCTGCCTCCGCCATAGGAGCCGATCGCTTCCACGACCTCTCGAGCCGCCGTTCACCAGGAAGGGAAGCAGCTGAGCAGGGCCATCCTCGTCGCTGCCCAGCGGCTTCTCAAGCCCTTTCGTTACAGTGTCTTCAGTGCACACGGACTCTCTCAAAGGTCTAGAAGGCGTGCGGTCTTCGGCAAGGACCCTCTGCCTTGGCAGTCAAGGTTCGGCCTTCACCCCGCGCCTCCAGCTCCAACTCCTCTAGCCGGTTGCGCTCCGCTGCTTGTGCCTTCGCAGCTCCCAGCTCGGTCGTTCGCGGCCTTGATGGAATTCCCTCCTGGGCCTTTCATCTCCTCCTTCCTTCGCCTGGCGGTCGCGTGCCTTCTTCCCGCATGTGATGGTCGCGCAGGCCCTTCAGCTGGTCCTCCAGCTCTCGCAGCGGCCGCAGGTGGCCTCGGCATCTTCAATGCTGCCTCGTGATCAGGCCGCAGCTTTGGCGGCGGCCAGCTTCTCCTTCTCGGAGACCCAGCAGCCTGGCTCAGCGACGCTCGGACCGCCGAGTCGGAGTGAAGCCAGCCAGAGACCAGCTCCAAGCGCCCTGCCACTAGGTGCGAGTCCGTGCCCTGGAGATCTTCCCGCAGTCGGGCCATCTCTGAAAAGGCGCTCTCCAGGACGGCTGAGGAAGCAGAAGAACCTGGAGCCAGGGGCGCAGCATGAGAAGGGGGCGACGTCGTCACCAGAGCCTGGAAGATCAAGGGCTCCTGAACCTCACCAGCCGTGCTGGACACCGGCACCTCCTGAGCCAGCAGCGCTTCGGGGGCTGACTCCTCATGAGGATGCTCCACCGGGCCTCACGAGGACAACTGGGCTAGAGAAGCATGAGAACCATCCCCTCCTTTGCCCATGGAGAAGGGCACGATCATAGGAGGCAACGCGGACTCAAGCGGCACCACCTCGCTCTCCCTTCTCCTCTTCACCGCAGACGACAGCCTGATTACGCAGGAAGGAAAGAGAGTTGGAAACGAGCATCAGCAGCAGGAACAAGGCGAGGCGGGGCACTTACTGGTCTACAACAACATAGTCCACCTTCCGCTTGGTAAGCTTGAAGCCGGAGAGCATCGTGACCCGAGGCGCTGCCGCACCTGCTCCAGAAGCTGAAGTGGGAGCGGAAGTTGAACCAGAAGCGGCTCAAGCCGACACCGGAGTAGCAGCAGAATCTCAGAGGACCAGCGCCGACCTGATCCTCTTCGGTATCACGGGCAGTTCCTCCTTCTCCTGGGAAGTGTTGGCCTCGTCGTCGTCAGGGAAGGCGCGGAGGATGTCAGCCTTACTTAGGGGGGAGGTCTCCCCCGTCCCTTCGGGGGTCACCTCCGAGTCTTCCCCCCCTCTTCTTCCTCGTGGGACTCACCAGAAGACAGGTCCACCGGCGCCGGCGCCGCTGGGCCCCCGGTGAGCACCGACGGAACCAGACCACGTCCGTCAAAGGTCGGCTTGGAGGCCACGATCACCGCACTGTCCTTGTAGCGGAACAAGGGAGTGAAGACATTCGGAGGATACTCCTGATCGTCGCCAACCAGGAGGCAGAGAGCTGCGGTCAGCTCCTCGTTGGACAAGGCCTCCGAGCTCAAGCGAACCTTGTCCTCTTCATCCCCGAGTTCCCACAAGGGGCGAACAGGCCTGCAGCGGGGCCACGCGCAGCGCCAGAAACTCCCTCAGGAGCATGGTCCCTGTAATCCTCGCCGCCTTCGCATTGCCGGGCTTCAGGTCGAACTTCATCTACTCCAGCACCAACATCGCCCGCTCATCGGTGAGCTTCGCGCAGGACCACGCCTTGTCGGCCCGGGGCTTCTCCGTAGGTAGCACCAAGCGCGGGTGGACACGCTTGGCGCTCATCATGACCCATTTGGCCCTGAGGTTGTCAGCCTTCTTCCTGGTGTTTGAGATCGAGTTGGCCTTGCCGGCCATGATGAAATCGGCGCACCCGGAGATATGGCCCTCGCTGGCACGGAGGAAGAAGAAGTGGCGCAGCAGGGCCACGGACGACATCACGCCCAGATACGCCTCATAGTAGTAGGCGAAGATGGACAAGAGAAGGATGGAGTTGGGATGGAGATGCAATGCCTGCAGCCTGTAGTGATCAAGGGCCTCATAGAAGAAATCGGAGAAGGGAGGAACCAACCCGGCGGCAATACTGCTCGTGAAGAAGGGAAAGAACGCGCTCCCCTCGGGCTCCGGCACGTTGGAGGCAACCCGAAGCTCCGTCTTCCCCCTTTCATTACTCTCCCCCACCGTCAGCAGGCGTGTGGCGGCGAGGTTTTTCTCCGAGACGTTGGGCGAGTCGAGGGCAGGTTTGTACCAAGCCTTCACTGCAGACGACACCGGCGACGAGGCGGGCTTGACCCTGCGGAGCGCCATGGGTCGCTGATGCATGAAAGGATGGGATCGGATCTGGAGATTTCGGAAGCGGGGAACAAGAAAGGGGATTTGAGCAAGGCGAAAGGAAACAGTGAAGGCGAACGTTGTCTACGCCAGCCTTTTGACAGTCGGGCAGTTGCCGAGGCAGCGTGGGAAAGCGGAGACGCCCATGTCCAATCAACCGCCACGCGTCGACCAAGGCCGCAGGCTATTAGGGCTCGTGGCGCTCCGCACTTGACCCATGGCTTCACCTCGAAGCCAAGCCCGAGCACGCCTTGGGCCCGGGGCTACTGTCGGTGTTCTGGGAACTGGGGGTCCCCAGACTTTCCTTGCCTGCGGCCCACGGCGTGGCTTTTGCTGGCAGGCCTGTATGACCCATCTTCATCAACAAGGAATTCAAGACCCTCGCGAGGGGCCAAGCCTCGTGAGGTGGACGACACAAGACCTCCTCAAGCGACAACCTCATCAGGACCGGCTCGTGAGGGGCGGAGAGTTCAAGGTTGGCAAACCTCGGTGAGGTTTCCGTGACGTAAGCCATGACTGATTGAGACCAGGCGGGCGCCAGGTGGGCGCGAGCGCGCGCAGTGTCCTTGTTTCCTCTTTGGTGCTAAGGGGGCAAGCGCATGCGTGGAGTACCGAGGCATCAAGCAAAGGTTTCCATATTCGGTGCAACGAGACCAAGACCAGAAGGACGGCAAGACGGAGGTCAACATGGAGCCCAGGACGGCGTCACCACCAGAACTTTGGCAGGCGAAGAGCACTCTTTTGTAGGATAAGCTTGTACTAGCTCCCCCTTTCACAAATTGGCTATTGTTGGCCTTCCTTCCCGCTCAATATTTGGGGAGAGGACCAGGGCCTCTATAAATAGGACTAGCCACCACCATATCTGGGGGGAGATTGGAGAGACATCAAGAGGGTGAATCGAATCGTCACACGCACAAGTTCGCCAAGCACAAGAACAACTCAACCTCAGGAGGTTTTCTTCCCCTTGTACTGTTCATCATCAGCCCAAGAGGCAATCCACCACCACCACACTGGAGTAGGGTATTACACCACAATGGTGGCCCGAACCAGTATAAATCTTGTGTCCTTTGTGTTGCGAGTTCATCGAGTTAGTTCGTGAGATCTAGGCTAAGTTAGGATGCAGATCGATAGGGGGGGGGGAGGTCTTCGCGCACACCCCAGAGTTCGAACCTTAAGGGTTTTGCCGGAACCCATGATCCGACAAAGTCAGCTTGCCTTACAGATTACGAGAGTATTGCATCCCCAACAGAATAGGTTTGTAAGGGTACTCTCCTTAGTTGACTGCTGGATTGTTTTGCCAAGTCCCAATTCACGGGATCTTTGATCACATAGGTTGGATTACCCCCATGGAAACTTACATGGGTCTCATGCCCATCTTCCTTGATGCATTTTCTATCATAATTCGTGATAGCCCTTTTGTAAAGGGGTCTTCCAGATTCTTACCCGGTTGGATATAATCCAATGCTATTACTCTGGAGTTTCTTGATTATCCGATAGATTTCAATCTTCTTCTTATATGCTTTGAGGATTGCATGTTGTCCTTTGAACTCTTAGCCTTCGCAACCACTATCTGATTGACATAGTTCATAAGGATAGCCGGGAATGGCTTATCTACCACTCACAAATCCATCAAAAACTCTCGAACTCATTCTGCTTCGACGCATGATGTGTCTAATGATGTGAGTTCTGCTTTCATAGTCGATCTCGTTAAGATCGTCTGCTTGCAAGACTTCCATGAAATAGCACCACCACCACCAAGTGTGAAACATAACCACTTGTGGCTTTCATCTCATCAGCATTAGATATCCAATTTGAATCACTATACCCTTCAAGTACCGTCGCATACCCAGAATAGTGAATTCCGTAGTTCATAATACCTTGCAAATAACGTATGACTCGCTCAACTGCATGCCAATGCACATCTCCCGAATTGGACACAAACCTGCTCAGCTTGCACACAACAAATGAAATGTCAGGCCGAGTAGCACAAGGTAGGTACATAAATGAACCAATCACGTGAGATCATATGGTGTTGCAGACGGTTTGTAGTCTGAATATCCAAAATGGCTCAAAATCTTCTCAACATAGTGGGATTGCAAAAGTGTAATTCCACCATCAGTATCTCTCAGTAGCTTGATGTTCAAGATAACACCAGCCACACCCAGGTCTTTCATCTCAAAGTTATGAGATAGAAAAGCCTTGACCTCCTCAATGATTTTGAGGTGGGTCCCAAATATCAATATGTCATCGACATACAGACATAGTCTAACTTGTTTGCCCCCACCATAATGATAGTATACACATTTTCAGCTTCATTAACAACATATCCAATAGATGTTAAAGTTGTATTGAACTTCTCATGCCATTGCTTAGGAACTTGTTTCTGGTCATACAAAGATTTCAATAGCTTGCACAGGTTTCTTTCCTGACCATTTACTACAAAGCCATTTGGTTGTTGCATGTAAATTTCCTCATCTAGCTCTCTGTTAAGGAAATTCATCTTAGCGTCCATCTGATGAACGAGAAGACCATGCGAGGCATCCAACGAGAGTAACACTTGAATGGTTGTCAATCTAGCCACATGTGAGTAAGTATCAAAGAAATCTTCTTCTCCTTTCTGGGTATAACCTTGGCCATAAGCCTACTCTTGTACTTTTCAACAGTACCATCAGGCCTAAACTTCCTTTTGAACACCCATTTACATCCCAATGGTTGGCAACCATAAGGACGATCAGTGATTTCGCATGTCCCGCTAGCCAAGATGGAATCCATCTCGCTACGGACCACATTCTTCCAGTAGTCAGCATCTGGTGATGCATAAGCCTCTAAGATGGAATCCATGAGGTACACGAGGAAATTATCACCAATGGAATTTGCATTCCTCTGTCTCTTGATGCTAACAGGAGCTTCCTCATCATTTACATGGAACTTTCATCACTTTTATGCTCATAATATTCCATTCGAATGGTCGGTTCAGGAGTCTCATTAGATTCTAGTCTAGAAGTGCTTTGCATATCTCTCATGGGGAAAATATCCTCAAAGAATGTATCATCTTTAGACTCCATGATCGTACCAACCTTCACATCGTATACATCAGATTTCACCACTAGAAATCTATAGCCACCGTTGTGCTTGACATAGCCTAGAAAAACAAAGTCCCCAGACTTTGTTCCTAACTTATGCTTTTTGGTTATCAGCACGTTGACTTTTGCCAAACAGCCCCAAGTCTGCATGTAAGAGAGTGTAGTTCTTTTCTTCTCCCATTGCTCATGGGAGTAGTCTCATTATACTTTGTGGGAACTTTATTCAGGACAACACATGATGTCAATACAATTTCCCCCCACCATGCCTTGGATAAACCATATGTATCTAACATGATGTTAACCAAATATGTTAGAGTATGGTTTTTTTCATTCGACAACCCGTTTGGCTGGGGTGAATAGGGAGGCATCCGTTCATGAATAATACCATTTTATGCATAGAATAAATCAAACTCATTAGAAAAGTAGTCTCCATGATGATCAGACCATACTTGTTTTATTTTATTTTAAAGTTAGTTCTCAACTTCCGCCTTATAGATTTTAAAGTAGTGTAGAGCCTCATCCTTAGTGTTTAAAAAATACACATAGCATCATCTAGTGGAATCATCAATCAGTGCCATGAAATATTACTTTCCACCTTTAGTCAACACACCATTCATCTCGCAAAGATCTGGATGCATGAGCTCTAGTGGTGCTAGGTGTCTCTCCTCCGCAGGCTTGTGAGGCTTACGAGGTTGCTTTGCTTGCACACACAAATGGCACTTAGAGCCTTTGTATAAAGTGAAACTTAGGATTAGATCCATCTTAGCTTGCCTGGTCATACAACCAAAATTAATGTGAAAAATATGTGAATGCCAAACCTCAGGTTCTTCTCACTAGATTAAATTTGGTGCACGACTTTATTACAGAAAGCCGCTAGGGAAAGGAGGAACAAACCTCTGCAATCATATCTTTTTCCAACAAACAGTCCATATCGATATATGACTACTTTACTGGACTCGAATACTAACTTAAACCCTTCTTTACAAAGATGGGAGCCACTAACGAGATTCTTCTTGATGGTGGGGACATGTTGCATGTTCTTCAGTTGCACGATTTTCCCAAAGTAAACTTAACATCTATCGTGCCAACACAATGAACAAAAACATGTGAGCCATTCCACATCAGGATGGAGCAATCTCGTGCGACCTCGTAAGAAGAGAACAATGACATATCAGCACACATGTGAATATTAGCCCCTATGTCAGTCCACCAATCGATGGATCGACACACTGGAAGTACCGTAAACAAATTACAATACCCATTTGCCCCATCTCTATTGCTCATAGTCACATTGACAGACTTGGAGTCCTGTCCTGGCTTCTTGTACTTCTTTGGGCACTTTTTTCCAAAAAAAATCCCTGGACCACAAGTAAATCAGCCATCTCTCCTTTTGTATTTCTTCTTACCATTCTTCTCGAAGGTAGTATTTTGTTGGACAATGTTATTTCCCTTGAACTTGTGGAAATTGTTCTGCACCACATTGGCGCTAGAAGATCCCTCCGCCCCTTTAATGTGTGAGTCCTTTGCTCTCTAGTTATGCTCAACACTTAGATGGCTGGTGACATCCTCAACAGAGAATTCACATCTCAAGTGGTTGAGAGAGGTAGCAACGTTCCTCCATCCAGGAGGGAGTTTTGCAATAATGCAAGTCGCGAGAAACTTGTTCGGTAACTCACACTTCAAGAGCTCTAGCTCCTTTGCAATGGACTGTATCTCATGAGCCTGGTCTAATATAGAATGATTATCAACCATCCTATAGTCATGGAATTGCTCCATAGCATACAGTTCGCATCCAACATTGGTTGCGCCGAACTTAGCTTGGAGCGCATCCCAAAAGTTTTTGGCAACACGCATATGGAGATATGCGTCAACCAACTTATCTCCGATCACACTAAGGCTGGCTCCCACAAAGACAGTGGTTGCTTCCCTGAACGCCCTATCCTTATCAGGATCAATCGTTCATCTGGGAATCACACCACTGACCCAGAAAACATTCATAATTGTGAGCCACAAGGTGATCCTCATCTGCCAACACTTAAAATGCATACCAGTAACTTTTCCGATTTCAGTGTAGTGACAAAGCCTTGAATCGAAAAGTGCCTAAAATAAGGTTTTTGGATTGCTGGAAATATTAGCACCTTTTCGACTAATCTAATCCACGAGTAGATAATAAGCATGGCAATCACGGTATGCAACTCATACCGATACCTACTACTTGTGAGCTGTGTTGGGATTTCCCCCTAAGAGGAAGGGTGAAGACATATAGAAGCGGATAGTGTTTCTCTCAGTAGAGAACCAAGGTTATCAAACCAATAGGAGACTGACACAAACATGTCTACAGTACCTACATGATGGAAATATGCCCTAGATGCAATAATAAAATGTTTATTATTATATTTCCTTATTCATGATAAAGGTTTATTATTCATGCTAGAATTGTATTGACCGGAAACTTAAATATATGTGTGAATACATAAACAAATACAGTGTCCCTAGTAACCCTCTACTAGACTAGCTCGTTGATCAAAGATGGTTAAGGTTTCCTAACCATAGACATGTGTTGTCATTTGATAACGGGATCACATCATTAGGAGAATGATGTGATGGAAAAGACCCATCCATTAGCTTAGCATAATGGTTATTCAGTTTATTGCCATTGCTTTCTTCATGTCAAATACATATTCCTCCGACTATGAGATTATGCAACTCCGGATACTAGAGGAATACCTGGTGTGCCATCAAACGTCACAACATAACTGGTTGATCATAAAGATGCTCTATAGGTATCCCCGAAGGTGTTCGTTTAGTTGGCATAGATCGAGATTAGGATTTGTCACTCCGAGTATCGGAGAGGTATCTCTGGGTCCTCTCGGTAATACACATCACAAGCTTGCAAGCAAATGACTAAGGACTTAGTTACGAGATGATGTATTACGGAATGAGTAAAGAGACTTGCTAGTAACGAGATTGAACCAGGTATGAAGATACCGACTATCGAATCTCGGGCAAGTAACATACCGATGGACAAAGGGAATTGCGTATGTTGTCATAACGGTTCGACCGATAAAGATCTTCGTAGATGTCAGCGTTCTGGAACGGGGGTCCCCAGACTTGCCTGCCTGCGGCCTGCGGCGTGGCTCAAAGGGGGCCCCAGCACGGCCCATCTTCATCAACACAGACCCAAGACCCTCACGAGGGGCCAAGCCTCGCGGGGCTGACGACACAGAGCTTCCTCAGGCATGGCCTCATCAGGCTGGCTCGCAAGGAGGCGGAGAGATCAAGGCAGGGTACCTCACAGGTGCCCGTGACGCAAGCCATGACGACCAAGGGCGCCAGGCGGGTGCCAGCCCGCGCAGTGTCCTCCTTTCCTCTTTGGTGCAAAGGGGGCAAGCGCAGCCGCGGAGTACCGAGGCATCAGGCAAAGGTTGCCATTTCGGTGCAACAAGACCAAGACCAGGAGGACTGCAAGACGGAGGTCATTGTGGAGCCCAAGATGGCGTCACCACCAGAGCTTTGTGCAGGCGAAGACTACTTTTGTCAGGATAGCTAGTACTAGCTGTCCCCCTTCAAATTAGCCCGCCATTGTTGGCTCCCTTCCCGCTCGATATTTGGGAAGAGGACCAGGGCCTCTATAAATAGGACCAGCCACCCACAGGATCGGGGGAGAGGAGATCGCGACCAAGCATCGAGAGGTTGGGGATCGAGACCAACGATCGAGTAGAGAGGAGATCGAATCAGATCAACAAGTGTGAAGAGAGAGAGAGAAGGGTGACTGAACTCCTCCTAGCAGTTCATCGCCCCAGCCAAGAATAGACCCTCGCGAGGCTGTTCTTCCTTGTATTGCTCGTCATCAGCAGCCCAAGAGGCAATCCACCAATCACACACTAGAGTAGGGTATTACACCACAACGGTGGCCCGAACCAGTATAAACCCTGTGTCTCTTGTGTTGTTCTTTCCATAGCTTAGATCTTAGCAAGCGGAGGGGTGCAGGTAGGTAGAAGGAAAAATCTCCGCGCGCACCCTAGTGTTCGAACCTCAAGGGTCTACCGGAACCTGAATCCGACATTTGGCGCGCCAGGTAGGGGTGCACCGGAATTCGTCTTCCACACCCCGTTCTCCTCCGACCATCGCCCATGTCTGACGCTCGTCGGGCCCGCGCCGAGCGCCGGGCCGCTCTCGCTTCCCGCGTCGCCCAGACGGCTCCTGTCGGCGGGCGTCCTCGCCGTTCCCCGTCACCTGCCGTCAACGCCGCCACCGGCCCGGCGGGGGACGAGCAGCAAGCATCGTCTCAGCATCCGTCCGTGCGGCAAGACGGCCGCACCGCTACTCCCTCGCTCACCCCAGCTGGTTCTTCGTCCCGCGCGCTCCGCGCACCCATGGAGGCTCGAGCTGCGCTCATCGCGGCAAACGAGCTCCTGCGCTACCGTCCCGTCGACGACGTCTACGAAGAATGGCTCGACCGCGTCGTCGAGCTCGTCCGCACCGCAGGGGGCTCTCCTGCGCCGTCCATTTCCGCTGCACCGCACCCCGCCCCGCGCGGGTGACGAAGCTCCGGGGGCGCCCCAGCCGCCTCCTCCTCAAGAAGGCTCCATGGCTCCAAGGCGTGTGGCCCCTGGGCGGAGCCCGCTCCGTCAGGTGCCAGCGTGCCAAGAGCAGAGCTGCCAAGAAGTCCCTCGCCCGCAAGAAGCTGCCCAGGCGCTCCCTGCTCCAGCACGCCGCGACCATGCTCCTGCTCCTGCACGTCAAGACCCCGCGCTCCTCCCAGCTGCAGCGCATGGGGACATGCAAGACCAAGCTCTCCGTCACCCAAGGCCTCCCGTGGACACAGCAGGCTGCCGTGCCTTCACCACCGAGCTATGCAGCATCGCGTGGCCCGGCAAGTTGAAGCTAGACCTGCCTCCTCGTTACGACGGCACGTCCGACCCTGCGGAGTTCCTCCAGCTCTATGAGCTGGGCATCGAAGCTGCCAACAGAGACGAGAAGGTCATGGTGAACTGGTTTCCTATGGCGCTCAAGGACGGGGCCCGCACCTGGCTCCTGAACCTGGCTCCAGGCACAATCTCCTCCTGGGACGAGATGCGCACCCGCTTCATCACCAACTTCCAAGGTACTCGCGACCGGCCACCCGCCGTGAGCAACATGCGCCGCATCAAGCAACAACCCAGAGAGACCCTGCAGAAGTACATCCAGCGCTTCAACAACGCACGCCTCAAGATTCCCAAGGTGACCGAGGAGGCCATCATCTCAGCCTTCTCCGACGGCGTGCGCGATGTCAAGATGAAGGAGGAGCTGGCGATGCATGAAGACCTGTGCACTTCCTTGGAGTTGTTCAACTTGGCAACCAAGTGCGCCAGGGCTGAAGAAGGGTGTCTCTCCCTCCTCGAGCTGCCTGCCGCAGACCCAGAAGAGAAGAAGCCCAAGGCCAAGGATGTGAAGCGCAAGGGGGCTGCCGTGCTCGCGGCAGAACCAGACACCAAGCGGGCAGAGATCAGCCCGAATCTTCCAAGGGCAGTCGGTACTGTGTGTACCACGACCTCCACACCCACAACACCAACGAATGTCAAGAGCTCCGAGCCGTGCGAGAAGTAAGGATCGGACGTCGCCCCGACCGCGGTGACCGGGGCTACGGTCGAGGAGGAGGAAGGAACGCAGCACGCCGGGAAGACCGCTGCCCGCGCCAAGGGTGCCGCGATCGACCTCGCGAGGATCGCTGGCAAGACCCGCCTCGCGAGGGAGACTGGAGGGATCAGCCTCGCGAGGATCGCCCGCAAGGCAACGCAGGCCTCCCTCCGCTGTCGCCGCAGCCAAGGAGAAACGAGGACCGCCATCAGGACAAGGGGGCTAGGGGCTTCCAGGAGCCGTGCACGATCGCCTGCATCCTGGGCGGGGCTCAAGACCCAGCCTCTCAACGCATCTTCAAGCAGTTCGCACGCGAAGTGAATGTAGTCCTCCCCAAGCTCGAAGCCACGCGCCCTCTCAGGTGGTGGGCGTGCGCCATCATGTTCAGCTCAGCAGATCAGCTCAAGTGTGCGGCCATAGCCGGAGTCCTCCCGATGCTTTGTTCCCAAATCATCAGCAACGTGGTGGTCACCAGGACCCTCATCGATGGCGGGGCAGGGCTCAACGTCCTGTCCGTGGAAACATTCAACAATCTCCAAGTTCCCTACAACCAGCTTTAGCCAACCAAGCCTTTCTCCGGAGTCACCGATGGCTCCATGGTCCTGATTGGGCAGGTCCGCACCGAACGGTGGCCCGAACCAGTATAAACCCTATGTCTCTTGTGCTGTTCTTTCCATAGCTTAGATCTTAGCGAGGCGGAGGGGTGCAGGTAGGTAGAAGGTGAAATCTCCACGTGCACCCCAGTGTTCGAACCTCAAGGGTCTGCCGGAACCCGAAATCCGACAAAATTCCAGAAAAGAATTACTGTGTCGGCGTGACGTCACTATGATGTCAGTGGTCAACAAGGCCGGTCCAGGTCAAACCTAATGTGTGGGGTCCACATGTTAGTGACTAACTGACTAATATAAGTTAATCAGTGTTAACTGCTGATGACCCACAAGTATAGGGGATCTATTGTAGACCTTTCGATAAGTAAGAGTATCGAACTCAACAAGGAGCAGAAGGAAATGATAAGCAGTTTTCAGCAAGGTATTCTCTGCAAGTACTGAAATAAGTGGTAACAGATAGTTTTGTGATAAGATAATTTGTAACGGGCAACAAGTAACAAAAGTAAATAAAGTGCAGCAAGGTGGCCCAATCCTTTTTGTAGCAAAGGACAAGCCTGGACAAACTCTTATATAAGGAAAAGCGTTCCTGAGGACACATGGGAATATCATCAAGCTAGTTTTCATCACGTTCATACGATTCGCGTTCGGTACTTTGATAATTTGACATGTGGGTGGACCGGTGCTTGGGTGTTGTTCTTACTTGAACAAGCATCCCACTTATGGTTAACCTCTATTGCAAGCATCTGCAGCTACAACAAAAGTATTAAGGTAAACCTAACCATAGCATGAAACATATGGATCCAAATCAGCCCCTTATGAAGCAACGCATAAACTAGGGTTTAAGCTTCTGTCACTCTAGCAACCCATCATCTACTTATTACTTCCCAATGCCTTCCTCTAGGCCCAAATAATGGTGAAGTGTTATGTAGTCGACGTTCACATAACATCACTAGAGGCTAGACAACATACATCTCATCAAAATATCGAACGAATACCAAATTCACATGACTACTAATAGCAAGACTTCTCCCTTGTCCTCAGGAACAAACGTAACTACTCACAAAGCATATTCATGTTCATAATCATAGGGGTAATAATATGCATAAAGGATCTGAACATATGATCTTCCACTAATTAAACCAACTAGCATCAACTACAAGGAGTAATTAACACTACTAGCAACTTACTAGCACCAATCCCGGACTTGGAGACAAGAATTGGATACAAGAGATGAATTAGGGTTTTGAGATGAGATGGTGCTGATGAAGATGTTGATGGAGAGTGCCCTCTCCCGATGAGAGAAGCGTTGGTGATGACGATGGCGATGATTTTCCCCTCCGGGAGAGAAGTTTCCCCGGCAGAACAGCTCTGTCGGAGTCCTAGATTGGTTCCGCCAAGGTTCCGCCTCGTGGCGGCGGAGTTTCGTCCCGAAAGGTTGCTTCCTATTTTTTTCTTGACGAAAGACTTCATATAGCAGAAGACGGTCATCGGAGAGCCATCAGGGGGGCCACGAGGTAGGGGGTGCGCCCTAGGGGGGGGCACCCTCGTGGAAAGGGTGTGGGCCCCCTGGTCTTCATCTTTGGCGAGGATTTTTCATTATTTGTTATAAGGTATTCCATGGATTTTCAGGACTTTTGGAGTTGTGCAGAATAGGTCTCCAATATTTGCTCCTTTTCCAGCCCAGAATTTCAGCTGTCGGCATTCTCCCTCCTTTTGTAAACCTTGTAAAATAAGAGAGAATAGCCATAAGTATTGTGACATAAAGTGAAATAACAGTCCATAATGCAATAAATATCGATATAAAAGCATGATGTAAAATGGACGTTTCAACTCCCCCAAGCTTAGACCTCGCTTGTCCTCAAGCGAAAGCTGATAACAATAAATATGTCCCCATGTTTAGAGGTAGAGGCGTCGATAAAAATAAAATATGGACATGAAGGCATCATGATTATTCTCATAACAACAACATATATAGATATTTTCATATGATTACTTATGTTCAAGTGATGATCTATTCACAATGCAAAAGTATGAATCAGAAACCTTATTGAGAACCAACAAACTATAACCTCAGTCGTTGTAGCAATTGCAATTTATCATAACATCGGAAAGAGTCTATGTCAGAGCTAAAAAACAAGTACACATACTCAACCATCATCTAGTCCTTCATAATTGCTAACACTCACGCAATACTTGTGGTTACGGAGTTTTAAGCGGACACAGAGAAAGATAGGGGCTTATAGTTTCGCCCCACAACCTTTTACCTCGAGGGTAATGTCAAAAATAATAACTCATGCCCCCTTACATCCAATTAGATCAGGTTCTTTCTAACATGCTGGGCTTGCCAAAGGATAAAATGAAAAAGGGAGAGGTGAAGATCACCATGACTCTTGCATAAGGTAGAAGATAATAATAAAAGATAGGCCCTTCGCAGAGGGAAGCAGAGGTTGCCATGCACTTTTATGGTTGGATGCACAAAATCTTAATGTGAAAGAGCGTCACTTTATATTGCACCTTGTGATATGAACCTTTATTATGCAGTCCGTCGCTTTTATTACTTCCACATCATAAGATCGTATAAAGCTTATTTCTCCCACACTAATCATACATATTTAGAGCATTTTTTATTGCTTTACACTGATGACAACTTACTTGAAGGATCTTATTCAATCCATAGGTAGATATGGTGGACTCTCATGGTAAAACTGGTTTAAGGGTATTTGGAAGCACAAGTAGTATCTCTACTTGGTGCTGAGAATTTGGCTAGCATGAAGGGGAAAGGCAAGCTCAACATGTTGGATGATCCATGACAACATACTTTATCTCAGATATAAGGAAACATAACCCATTACATTGTCTTCCTTGTCCAACATCAACTCTTTAGCATGTCATATTTTAATGAGTGCTCACAATCATACAAGGTGTCCAAGATAGTATATTTATATGTGAATACATCTCTTTCTTTATTACTTCCTATTAATTGCAACGATGACCAAAGCTATGTCTGCCAACTCCCAACAACTTTTAATCGTCACACTCTTTCTATGTGAAATCATTACTATCAATAAGATCAATATGAACTTTTGTTTCTTCTTATTCTTTTTCTCTTTTCTTTTATTCACCCAAGATCATAGCAAGAAAATCAAGCCCTTGACTCAACACTAGTCTTTATTATATAGCTCACGGACTCGATTACATAGAAAGATCATAAGGAAAAACTCAAAACTAGATCATGCCATAAACTTTATTCTACTAGATCAAAATACTACTAATAGGATCAAACTAAGGAAAGCGGTAAAGATAGGAGTTGTGATTGTGATACGATACCGGGGCACCTCCCCCAAGCGTGGCAGTTGCCAAGGGGAGTGCCCATACCCATGTGATTATATCTCCTTGGTTGGTGAAGAAGGTGGAGGTGCTGTTGATGATGCGGGCTTGTCATCCATCTTCCAAGGCATAGGTTCACCATCATATAAGGATGATTGAGTCTCCGGAATCCTCGAATCTGCAGCCAAACTCATTCTTTTGAATCTATATTCATATTCACAGTTTTGGTTTTGCAGGTCATAGATTTGGGCTTGGAGGTGCTCGATCTTCTCATGTAGCTTGAAGATGGCCTCCTCGGTGTTCTTGGCATCCGGCTTGTAGTTGTTAGTGAACTCCGCGACCATCATGTGGCTAGCGTTGATTCCACGCTCCACCATCCCCTGGCACTTGAAAACTTGTTGCTCCATTGCTTCGAGCCTCGTCTCCACGCTCCCGGTTCCCTTTGGTCCCTCAGCATCGCGGATGTGCAGCAACCCATCATGCATCTCAATGGTTTGAGGGTGTCGCAGCACCTCCGCGAGGTAAGGGTTGATGACCTTCTCGAAGAACTTGTCCTTGGAAGCACTTGGGGACGTCATGATAACCTAGATCTGTCAGAAAAATAGCTCGAAACAAGAACAGAGAATATTTGCGTGATATGGGAGTCAAAACCTTCGAGAGAATATATAGTGAATTTTTACCGACCAAAATACGTATCGTGCAAGAAAACGGAGTCCGGAAGGCACACGAGGTGCTCACGAGGTGCTCACGAGGTAGGGGGGCGTGCCCAGGGGGTAGGGCGCGCCCTCCACCCTCGTGGGGCCCTCGTGTCCTTCCCAGATTGCTACCTAATTTTCTATTTTTTTTAATATTCCAAAACGGAGAAATATTGCCTTAAAAATTGTTTTGGAGTCGGTTTACTTACAGTACCACATACCTATTCCTTTTCGGAGTCTAAAACTTTCTGGAAAGTGTCCCTTATGTATTCCTCCGGGGTTACGGTTTCAATAATATTGGTTTCAACATTTATGGGATTACCTGAGATATAATGTTTGATTCTTTGACCGTTTACCACCATCGGATTTGTGCCTTCGAAGTTGTTCATTTTTATGGCACCGGAACGATACACCTCCTTGATAACATAGGGGCCTTCCCATTTAGAGAGAAGTTTTCCTGCAAAAAATCTTAAATGAGAGTTGTATAACAATACATGATCACCTACATTAAACTCACGCTTTTGTATCCTTTTGTCATGCCATCTTTTAACCTTTTCTTTAAACAACTTGGCATTTTCATAATCTTGGGTTCTCTATTCATCAAGTGAGCTAATATCAAATGACCTCTTTTCACCGGGAAGTTCAAAATCATAGTTGAGCTCTTTAATAGCCCAATATGCCTTATGTTCTAGTTCAAGAGTTAAGTGACATGCTTTTCCATATACCATTTTATATGGAGACATACCCATATGATTTTTATATGCAATTCTATAGTCCCATAATGCATCATCAAGTTTCTTGGACCAATTCCTTCTAGACCTATTGACAGTCTTTTGCAAAATTAATTTGAGTTCTCTATTACTCAATTCTACTTGACCACTAGACTGTGGGTGATACAGAGATGCAATTCTATTATTGACGTCATATTTAGCAAGCATTTTACGAAAAGCACCATGAATAAAATGTAATCCACCATCAGTCATTAAATATCTAGGGACTCCAAACCTCGGAAAAATAACTTCTTTAAGCATTTTAATAGAAGTGTTATGATCAGCACTACTAGTTGGAATAGCTTCTACCCACTTAGTAATGTAATCAGCAGCAACTAAAATATGTGTATATCCATTAGAGGCAGGAAAAGGTCCCATATAATCAAAGCCCCAAACATCAAACGGTTCAATAACAAGTGAATAATTCATAGGCATTTCTTGACGTCTACTAATATTACCAATTCTTTGACATTCATCACAAGATAGGACAAACTTACAGGCACCCTTGAAGAGAGTAGGCCAATAAAAACCGGATTGCAATACCTTATGTGCAGTTCTATCTCCCGCGTGGTGTCCTCCATAAGTTTCGGAGAGGCACTTGCGTAGGATATGTTCCTATTCATCCTCAGGTACACAATGTCTAATGACACCATCTACTCCTTATTTATAAAGATGTGGGTCATCCCAAAAGTAATGTCTCAAATCATAGAAGAACTTTTTCTTTTGTTGGTATGTGAAGCTAGGTGGTATGAATTTAGCAACTATGTAATTAGCATAATCAGCATACCAAGGAGTACTATGAGAAGTACTTATGACATTTAATTGTTCATCAGGAAAGCTATCATCAATAGGTAGTGGGTCATCAAGAACATTCTCTAACCTAGATAAGTTGTCTACAACGTGGTTCTCAGCTCCTTTTCTATCAACAATATGCAAATCAAATTCTTGTAGCAAGAGAACCCATCTAATAAGTCTAGGTTTAGCATCTTTCTTTTCCATAAGATATTTAATAGCAGCATGATCAGTGTGAATAGTTACTTTAGAATCAACAATATAAGGTCTGAACTTATCACAAGCAAATACAACTGCTAAGAATTCTTTTTCAGTAGTAGCATAATTTTCTCTGAGCATTGTCTAGAGTTTTACTAGCATATTGATAACATTTAATTTCTTATCAACTCTTTGTCCTAGAACAGCACCTACAGCATAATCACTAGCATCACACATAATTTCAAAGGGTAAATTCCAATCAGGTGGCTGAACAATAGGTGCAGAGATCAATGCTTTCTTAAGTATTTCAAATGCTTCTACACAATCATCATCAAAGACAAATGGTATATCTTTTTGTAATAAATTAGTCAGAGGCCGAGAAATTTTTGAGAAGTCCTTAATGAACCTCCTATAAAAACCGGCATGACCAAGGAAACTTCTTATACCTTTGATGTCCTTGGGACATGGCATCTTTTCAATAGCATCAACCTTGGCTTTATCAACTTCAATACCTCTTTCAGAAACTTTATGCCCCAAGACAATACCTTCATTAACCATAAAGTGGCACTTTTCCCAATTCAAGACAAGATTAGTTTCTTCACATCTCTGCAAAACTCGATCAAGGTTAATTGGTGAAATAGTATCTCTATTGGCAAGTTTAATAGGTAACATCAATTTCTTCTAACTCAACAGGTGCAATGTCATGCATAATTTCTTTGTATAAGTCAATAGGTATTGCACTAGCACTAGCACCCATATCACATAAGCCATGATAAAAATGATCTCCTATTTTAACAGAAATAACAGGGATGCCTACCACAGGTCTAGGTTTATCTGTATCACGGGATTTAGCAATTCTAGCAGTTTCATTACAAAAGTAAATAACATGCCCATCTATATTATCAGACAAGGGATCTTTAACAATAGCAATATTAGGTTCTACTTTAATTTGCTCAGGAGGTGTATATGTTTTAATATTGCTTCTATGAACCACAGTTGAAGCTTTAGCATGATCGTTTATCCTAACAGGGAAAGGTGGTTTCTCAACATAACAAGTAGGAACAATAGGATCATTATAAGTGACAGTCTTTTCTTCAACTTTAATAGGTGTAGCTACTTTTACTTCTATGGGAGGATGATATTTAAACCACTTCTCCTTAGGGAGATCAACATAAGTAGCAAAAGATTCACAGAAAGAAGCTACTATCTCAGAATCAAGTCCATATTTAGTGCTAAACTTACAGAAAATATCGGTATCCATAAAAGATTTAACTCAATCAAACTTAGATGTCATACCTGACTCCTTACCTTTGTCGAGATACCAATATTCAGAGTTGCGTTCAATTCTATCCAATAAATCCCATCTAAATCCAATAGTATTCATGATAAAAGAGCCCGCACAAGAGGTATCGAGCATGGTGCGATTATTTTCAGAAAGCCGAGCATAAATTTTTTGAAGAATTGTTTCTCTTGGGAGCTCATGATTGGGGCATGAATATAACATTGATTTAAGCCTCCCCCAAGCTTGAGCGATGCTTTCTCCTTCGCGAGGCGAAAAATTATATATATAATTGCGGTCACGATGAACAAGATGCATAGGGTAACACTTTTGATGAAATTCCAATTTCAATCTTCTATAGTTCCATGATCTCTTATCATAACATAGCCTATACCATGTCATTGCGTCTCCCTTCAAAGATAAAGGGAAGACCTTCTTCATAGCAACATCATCGGGTATACCTGCAAGCTTAAATAATCCACAAACTTCATCCACATATATTAGGTGTTCATCAGGATGCTTTGTTCCATCCCCCGTAAAAGGATTAGCTAGCAGTTTTTCTATCATACCCGAAGGATACTCATAAGGAATTTCATTTTCAATAGGTTCAGTAGGTTGAGGAGAAACTCTTTGCTTTACTGGTCGGGGTGAAGATACCCCGAACAAGCCCCTCAGAGGATTACTTTCCACAGTAACAGGTGACAGTAAATTTCAGCACACTATATAAATTTTTCCTTCCCAAAGTCCACCTACCAAAGGCGCTTCACTCCCCGGCAACAGCGCCAGAAAAGAGTCTTGATGACCCACAAGTATAGGGGATCTATCGTAGTCCTTTCGATAAGTAAGAGTGTTTAACCCAACGAGGAGCATAAGGAAATGATAAGCGGTTTTCAGCAAGGTATTCTCTGCAAGTACTCAAATAAGTGGTAACAGATAGTTTTGTGATAAGATAATTTGTAATGATCAACAAGCAACAAAAGTAAATAAAGTGCAGCAAGGTGGGCCAATCCTTTTTGTAGCAAAGGACAAGCCTAGACAAACTCTTATATAACGAAAAGCGCTCCCGAGGACACATGGGAATATCGTCAAGCTAGTTTTCATCACGTTCATATGATTTGCGTTCGGTACTTTGATAATTTGACATGTGAGTGGACCGGTGCTTGGGTGTTGTTCTTACCTGAACAAGCATCCCACTTATGATTAACCTCTATTGCAAGCATCCGCAACTACAACAAAAGTATTAAGGTAAACCTAACCATAGCATGAAACATATGGATCCAAATCAGCCCCTTACGAAGCAACGCATGAACTAGGGTTTAAGCTTCTGTCACTCTAGCAACCCATCATCTACTTATTACTTCCCAATGCCTTCCTCTAGGTCCAAATAATGGTGAAGTGTTATGTAGTCAACGTTCACATGACACCACTAGAGGCTAGACAACATACATCTCATCAAAGCATCGAACGATTACCAAATTCACATGACTACTAATAGCAAGACTTCTCCCTTGTCCTCAGGAAAAAATGTAACTACTCACAAAGCATATTCATGTTCATAATCAGAGGGGTAATAATATGCATAAAGGATCTGAACATATGATCTTCCACTAATTAAACCAACTAGCATCAACTACAAGGAGTAATTAACACTACTAGCAACCTACTAGCACCAATCCCGGACTTGGAGACAAGAATTGGATACAAGAGATAAACTAGGGTTTTGAGATGAGAGGGTGCCGATGAAGATGTTGATGGAGATTGCCCTCTCCCGATGAGAGGAGCGTTGGTGATGACGATGGCGATGATTTCCCCCTCCGGGAGAGATGTTTCCCGGGTAGAACAGCTCTATCGGAGCCCTAGATTGGTTCCGCCAAGGTTCCGCCTCGTGGCGGCGGAGTTTCGTCCCGAAAGGTTGCTTCCTATTTTTTCTCGACGAAAGACTTC